>NC_143022.1:11882500-11922500 GCF_057628025.1 Oncorhynchus mykiss | reverse complement strand
TCGTTGTCGGTGATCAGGCTTACCACGTTGTGTCGTCAGCAAACAGGAGAGAGAGAGAGAGTCGGAGAGAGAGTAGGGGAGAGAGAGATATGACATTTGTAATGTCTTTCTTGTTTTGAAACTTCTGTATGTGTAATGTTTACTGTTCATTTTTATTGTTTATTTCACTTTATATATTATCTACCTCACTTGCTTTGGCAATGTTAACACGTTTCCCATGCCAATAAAGCCCTTGAATTGAATTGAATTGAATTGAGAGAGAGAGAGAGAGAGAGAGAGAGAGAGAGAGAGAGAGAGAGAGAGAGAGAGAGAGAGAGAGACGATAAGAGCACCCAGTGTAGTCGACTCAAAGCTGTGCCATGGATTGCCCATGTCAAGAAGTGAGTGTTCCTCTTTCCTTCCATGCACTAACCCACATGTCCCTAGCCCCAGTGAAATGTACCATGTTAAGCCTCCACGCCACCAGGGGAAAAGTGGTGTGCGGCTCTCGAAGGTTTATCGGCCTGATTAAATTAGGCAACGGTGAATAAAGATATGGGGAAGGGGAAAAAAACACCATCAAATCACACCAAACGATTTATTAAGTGCTCATATTGATTAGCCCCCATTTGACCTTTTATGGTGTTACATATCACACCGCGTTTAAAACACAGAGTACTGAACGGAGGAGGGGAGGGGGAGAATGACACTGGTTCTTTGTCACAGAGTGTACACTAGAGATGGGTCCCAATCCATTATGGGCGGCAGGTAGCCTAGCAGTTAAGAGCGTTGAGCCAGTGACCGAAAGTTTGCTGGTTTGAATCTCTGAGCCAACTATCTGTTGATCTGCACTTGAGCAAGGCTCCTGTAAATCGATCTGGATTAGAGTGTTTGCTGAATTACTAAAATGTGAGATTTTTTTTTATCTGGGCCCCTTGAAATGTTCACTACACAAATACAGCACAGACTCAAATTGGAGGACTGTCCTTTTTAGTGTTGACCCTCCCAAACTTGCATGGCAGGTCTACCCCTATTCTGTTTTCTGGGCCAATCAATTTAGGTTGGCAACAGCCTAAAGACTAATAAACACAAGTGTTGACATAATTAGGTTTGAAGTTGTTCATTATCAATTATAATAGATTAGGATAGAGCCTAAGGCCAAACGATGGAGGCTAACTTGTACTTGTAGAGGATGAACCAGTCATTCATGCATGTTAACTGGAATTCAGGCAGGGGATCAGTAACAGCTGATTTGAAAACAACATTATTACATCACTAACGTATTTCAGCCAAACGCTCCCTTTATAGAGCGTTTAAAAAGCTGTCATTTATTGACAAAGACAACACTTTAAAAAAAATATTTGGTTTTGAAATAGCCTAGGGACTGATTAATTAGGTTTGCACCTCTAATAATGCTATGAATTCTTAAATCAGATTGCAACTACTGTACTGCGTCTATTCTATACGTTTCAGAGCTAAAGTAAGATTAAGAACATTGGTTAATTAATGATCACTATTTCTACGTTACATCAACCGCTACCCTTCAGCCCCCACCCTCTCCTGACCCAGGGTTTCTACATGGGGTCGACCGTGAACGTTTCCAATAACGTTCGACCCCAAATCCTCATCTGTTCCGTCTACGAGCGGTAGGTAACGTCAGCGCAGAGAGGCAGTACCGTTTTTTTTTTTTGTTGAAGGGGGTAACTCGACTAGGGGGGCACTCGACACCCATCTCCCGAACCCCAGTCGAATGAGGTGGATTTAGGACGAAAATAATCCATACCTGCGACGTGGAGATAAAACACAGCAACAAACAGATACGCATTTGTAAGTTATCGCACGGCTCGGGTTTTAGTTCCATTGTGGCGATCAACAAAGGGAATGATGTGAAAACAGAAAACAGACTTGCAAAGGGCGTGATTGTAGCGGTGGTTTGCCCCGTATAAAAGCGACTACGTTTTTTACACAACTGACATGTTTTATTATTCTTCAGTTTGTTTTTATTTCATGGATGCAAAATAAGCCTTTTTTGGAGGAGAAATTGAATTGTAAATTGTCCCTCATATACCCCCCATAAACAAACTCGGAGGGGGGGCAGTTTAATATATATATATTTTTATATATCTCACGCCACTCAAGTAAGTGTTTACTACTTTCTTTCTAACGTTTTTGCTGAAATGTGAACGAACATGTAGTTGTTTGATACAAAGTTACTATTCATAGGCTGTAAGCATTTTCCCACGTAGGCTACAACGTAATGTTACTTGTTACCCGCAGATGGCTTTGTTCAACTTCACAAAACGAATACTATTTAACAGACTTAATTCATACAGTATGGAGAAGTTGTATTATAACTGTATAATTACAACAAAACATTTCAACCATAATTAGAAAAGTAATTCGTATTTTATTTTATTTTACTCATTCTCACAGTCAGCAACACATTGGATACGAATAAAGCTACAATGTTTCAGTATATAGCCAAGCCTTTTAAAAGTATCGAAATAATTTATACAGTAAAATATTTGATGATAACTATTTTTGGTTTATAGCTTTAGTCTGTCTGTGTAGGCTAGTTAAATGCATTCTCTTTTAAGGTGTGTTTGTATTTCAAACAACCATTTCAATACGGCGAGGCGCAATTGGTGTCTTGTGCTCTGGGAATATGCATATTTCACTTCGTTCCCAAGGACGACCAATCTGGCAAGACTGTTGTTATGTCTGTTGAGATGAGCTACATTGTAGGAGCTACTATTGACGAGTTGTTTGGGGTGATTGTTATAATTGTCATTGGGCATACAGTATGTAGGCCTGTCCCAAATTAGAGTATAGCTCAGACAAAGATTGAAGCTGAGCTGTTGAGCTGTCTGTTATATCATTCTATAACATCAGTTCAATAAACTGGTGAAGAGGCAGTGAACTTCAGCTGATGCATACTGTGCTAGGTTGTTTATTACACGGTTAAGGTTCCCACTGGCAGTGCTGAATGATCCTGTTTTATGTAGGATTAATCAAAATTTTAATCACAATTGGACTTGCTTTTTGCATCTAAGCACTTTCTAGGCAAGTCAGTTAAGAACAAATTCTTATTTACATTGACGGATGACGGCCTACCCCGGCCAAACCCTAACCCCGGACAAATTCTGGGCCAATTGTGCGCCGCCCTATGGGACTCCCAATCACGGCCGGTTGTGATACAGCCTGGAATCGAACCAGTGTCTGTAGTGACGCCTCTAGCACTGAGATGCAGTGCCGTAGACAGCTGCCCCACTCGGGAGCCCAACATTATTTTCCTGATAAAAGTGTGATATATGCATGGAAATATAATTAAATAGAATCAAGGTGGCAGGTAGGGGTGGCAGGTAGCCTAGTGGTTAGAATGTTAAGCCAGTAACCAAAAGTTTGCTGGATCGAATCGCTGAGCTGACAAGATACAAATCTGTCATTCTGCCCCTGAACATGGCAATTAACCAACTGTTCCTCGGTAGGCCGTCACTGTAAATAAGAATGTGTTCTTAACTGACCTGCCTAGTTAAATAAAGGTTAACTTTACAAATAGTAATAGCCTAGCCTATTTCGAACAGTGGTCTGCTGTGAAATACTGAATGTTTGGACTATATAAAACAGTGTTCTATATCTGTAGAGAAGCCTTCTATTACATGTAACCACCATCCTCTAGTCCAGGGGTGGGCAATACCAGTCCTCCAGGGCCTGATTGGTGTCACAGTTTTGCCCCAGCTAACACACCTGACTCCAATAATCACCTAATCATGATCTTCAGTTTAGAATGCAATTTGATGAATCAGCTGTGTTTGCTAGGGATGGAGAAAAATGGTGACACCAATCAGGACCTCGAGGACTGGAGTTGCCCACCCCTGTTCTAGTCTAATGCAACGATAGCGGGTTCACAAAATACATATATTGATGTCTATGTCAACTAAAAAACATGCAATCGGCCATAATTTTTTTCTCCCAGGCAATTTATATTGTGAGTTTTGTTATGCTATCATTCTTGTAGTTAAACATTACATCTTGGTGTTGGCTAGAATAAAATGAACTAATTTGTAATGATGAGATCCACATGTCGATTGTCAGAAAAGAGAAAAGTGGCGTCCTTCAGAGAAATTGGACAACACCTCACATGTAAAGAGGCACATATCAACTGTGTCCAGCATCCTTAATGTCACTTTAATTGAACAATTTATCACCACTGATCTTTGTCAGATGCTAGAAAAGGAAGCAGAGGAAAACAAACGGAAGAGGAACGCTGCCAGGCAGGCAGAGGCAGTTAGCTGAGACCAGAGGATGTCACAGGCTTTGTATCTGCCTTCAGATAAACAAATCAATGCATTTGACTGACAAGCCCATAAGGAGTTGAAATGAATAGAATTTGGTAATTGATGTAAACATTTCATATGAAAAACTTTTGATTCCACCAAAACCTTGGGGAGGGTTGGGTTTTTTTCTCACTTGTAAGTGAAAAAGTTAATTGAATTATTCCCCCGTATATGATTTTTGTACAAATGTATTTGTAGGTGTCCCCCCGAGGGTTTTGAAATTCATTTCCTCGCAATTATTACTTTCTAATATTTTTTTTCCTCTTTCCCCCTCACTTATCCGAATGTCCGTATGGTGCTTTTTCTAAATGTTTGCAAAGGATCAAAGGAGGTGATTCCAGACTCTAGTCTTCAGGCCCGCTGTCAGAGTAAATAGTAATTTCACTAAACATTTAACTTTGAAGATGTTAGACTTTCTGCCTCTCACTTTGAGGCCTGTTTTAGAGGCTCACACGTGGCAATGGGTCTTATTACCCTAGATTGCAGGACTTTCAACGTCGCTCCACTTCGTCAAACAATTGAAAAAAAAAATCATTTTATAGACCATTTAATGCAGTGCTAGGCCTAAGTGTTTTTCTATTGGGTGCTTCTTACTACGTAGTGCCATGTTGATTGCATTTGAAACCAAATTAGATAAATTTAGGTGACATCAAGGGTTTTCCAATTAGCCGCGCTGCTCATCGACTTCAGACGCCATGGTAACATGGAGCATTAATAGCAGCTGCACCAGAGGACTCCATCGTGTTATTAGGGAGAAGGAGAGAGAGGGATAGAGAGATGAACCAGCGGACTCCATCGTGTTATTAGAGACCGGAAGACTCCATCGTGTTATTAGAGACCAGAGGACTCCATTGTGTTATTAGAGAGAAGGAGAGAGATGGATAGAGAGATGCAGCAGTGGCTCGTATCGTCGTTGAGGGAGGAGACCTTTTAAGTGGTTGGTTAATGGAAACTGTTGATCGTGACTTTCATCTACTTGCTGTACATGAGTGGTATGAGTGGTTTGTGACTCAACCCATCGTCAAGATCTTGGATCATAGACAGTAGCCTCTATTCAAACTGCCCAAAAAGAGGGTAGAAAAACAGGCAATATCCCATACACTACTTACTGCTTATATCTTTCCACCTTTCCTCTCCTGCGCTGTGGCCACAGGGGATAAGAGATTAGGGCTGTGGAATTATTGACCGATTCGCTCAGACGTGTTCCCCTGACTCCGAGTCCGAATCAGTAGATTGGCCGTGTCAACAGCCCTCTGTTAGAAGTGAAAAACAGCCTCTGAGATTCCTCCAAATTATATTTACACATGGGTTCCCCCTGAGCACAAAGGATGGCCCAGAACAAGCAGCGCTCGCTTTAGGGGTGCCGTTGGGTCAGAGCCCTGGACCAGATTTAGGGGTTCCGCGGGGTCGGAGCACGGGACCAGATAAGACAGGCAGTAATGGAACTCAACATGATTGATCCATCTCACTCAAGGTTAAAGTCCATCTCACAGTTGGCTGCACGCCTGAGCTAGGCCGGGAGTCTCCTTTCTATCTCTGTCGGCTTTTCCTAAACCTGCCAACAGACAGATAAAGCTAAAGCTCTGTCCCTGCTTTGTACCCCACAACTTCCTCTTGTCTATCTGATGGCTCTAAAAGGACTTTGTGGACACACTACCAGGGCCTTGGCATCCCTTGCCCCCAGATACCGGGTTTACACCATAGGCGCAACTTTGGTTTTAGAAGTGGGGTGGGACATATATATATATATTTTTTTATCCGGTCGGATAAACACTCCAAACAGCCTACCTGACTGCTTGGAGGCGTCTGCATGGTCCTAAAGCACACCGTTGCCTGATTTTGTATCACATTCCAATGATAAAACTGGGGGGGACAAAAATTCAATTTGAGAATGTGGGGTCCCTGTCCCCAGTGAACGTTGCGCCCCTGATTGTCTATCTGATAGCTCTAAAGTGACTTTGTGGACACACTCCCCTGGGTCTTGGCATCCCTTGTCCCCAGATACCGGGGTTTACACCAATGATTTGCTCCTGTTCTTTTGATGTTGATGTGTTGATACACTTAGAAAAAATGTGCTATCTAGAACCTAAAAGGGTTCTTTGGCTGTCCCGATAGGAGAAACCTTTGAATAAACCTTTTTCGGTTCCAGGTAGAAATGTTTTGTTTCCAGGTAGAACCCTTCTGAGTTCCATGTAGAACAATTTAAGCAGAGGGTTCTACATGGAACCCTCTGTTCTATCTGGAACCAAAAAGGGTTCGGGGACAGTCGAAGAACACTTTGGAACCCATTTTTCTAAGAGTGTACAGTAATGCTTAATTCACTTTGTGGAAGGGAACCCCCCTCGTTTGACGGCTATTCCGGCTCTTCCCCCCCCATCTCAATGCTCCGTCTTTATGGTTATGGAGTTAATGTGAACTGGTGTTTCATGGAGAGGTTGTAATTAACACCCTGTCTGGAATAAACCAGGCTGTTTGGCTTTTTCTCTCTCTCATGTCCCCTCTGATTCCACCACTGGACTGCTCTCTAGCTTGTTCAGTGTGATTACCAGCTGGCGTCCTCAGATTGATGGCGCCTCCCCCTTGGGGCATCCTCAAAAAACAGGTTCTCTCAGGAACTCCAACCAGAGTTATGACCCCTAGTTGTGGAGAGCCGCTGACACCCTATTCATACACCCCAATGGGTCATTATGGCAGGTTGGGATTGGCCCATTTATTCTCCAGTTAGGGTCCAGACCGGATGGCTGATGTGTCACATTGAGCCTTTGGCAGGGGGGGATTTGTGAAGTCAGTTTGAGTTGTGTCCTGGTGGAGTGCTGTAGTGGAGGAGGTCTTACAGTTCATTCTCAATCAATGCTGTTGATCGCCCCAACATGTTGATATAAAAGGAATTTTAGGAAAATGGAGATGATTTTCTGAAACAGCACCTGACACGTATAAGAACAAGAGAAGATGTACAGTGTATACACAGGTACACCTTTGTTTTCTGCTTTTCAAAACCAGTAGTGCTGAACGATTAGCGTTTTTTGATGTCACTTCGGTTTCAGTTTGATTACAAAACAAATAATCACGGTTTTCGGTTACAATTATTATTATTTTTAAACATTAAATGCACTATGCATCATGTGGGTTGAACGCTAACAACAAAGAATAAAACAATACAAGTCCCATGACTAGTGACGGCCCATTATCACTTATTAACCATCATTTTTCACATTACTTTACTTTAATCAAATATTTCAGATATTGTGTATATTACATCTTGTTTTATTTGATGACTTTATTATTTTATTCCAAGTCATCATCTCATCTCTCAAGAACTGCTGCCTTCTATCAAAATCACTATTTTAGTAGTAAATAAGGCGTGCTTTTATGGCTCCTGAATACCAACTATCAATCACTTAGATCATGTATTTTCAGGCTCGCGAAGCAACTGCTTTCTATCCCTGTCGATCACCAGTTCTCTCTTGTCTCCATGTCTTGTGCCGTACAGACCGGATAAGTTGAAGCGGGCGAGCAATGGATTATGGTCATTGTAGTTAATTCCAACGTTTTATGCGCTAAACTGTGTAGAATATTGGCCTGTTGGGAACTTAAATTCCCTACTACATTGCACAGTTCAGGCTTGATCTGGTTTATCTCTACAGAAATTGCACATGGAGCTCACAAAAGTATACACCTCACACACATGGTTATGTGCTTAAAAGAAAAACGGAGACACCTGTACCATGTCAGATATCTTTTTGAGTTTGCATCCCAATATTACATTTTATATACATCACAGAAGACTGAAATATAACAAAACTGTTTGACAAAGAAACACAATGTTAATTAATTTGGAAATGATGAAAAAAAGATGAATAACATTTCACCCATGAAGGCCACTAGTTAATTTGACTGCAGAAAAGGGCTACGGCACAACATCTCACTTGAATTAGACCTTTTGTTTAACATTTCCATTAGCAATGCATGAGGTTCACTAGAAGGCCAAAATGTGACCTTATAAATAAGGATTTTTTCCCCCTCAGCTTTAGCATTTCAGTGCTATAGAAAGTGGTAATGTTGATGTGTTTACATGCCCTGGGGAGCCCCATTCTGCTTCATTCTCCTGAAGAGAGTGATGCCAATAGGGCTTCAGGCTTGGGAGGGGGGCCACTGCTATACATACACATAAGATGATAACTGTAGTAGATGGTTAGGTAGTTGGTTAGGTAGTAAGAACGCCTGCTCATTCCCGGGTGGGGGGACGTTTAAGCGTTGGGGGGGGGGGGGGCGTTTGAGCGTAGAGTCTAAAGGAGCTGAAAAGGCCTGTAGGGGAGAGAAATGCAGAGAAGGGGGGAGAAAAAGAGCAAAAGAGGGAGATAGTGGTTTTCATGTGCTAAAAGCTGTTAATCCTCTGGCTTTTGTGTCTGAACAGAAAGCTCAGGACAAGATGGCTAGGCCCGGGAGCATTCAGAAGCCCTTCTTTTGTTGTCAGACTCACCCAAACCGACGGACATCTGGTAGGGGAAGCAGGGAACGGGGATAGAAATGGGGGGACTCTCAGCTGGTTGGGGATTGGGGGAGAAAGTGGGGAGGGGGGAGGGGGGAGGTGAAGGGGGTGTTGTCATAGAGAAAAGAGTGGAACGACCAATGGGAGTTGGCAGATAATTGATGGATGTCAGTAATTGTTTGTAGTTCAAGCATGAAAACATGGGCCTCTGGGAGGCTGGGGAGAGAGGGAGAGAGGGAGAGAAAGAGAGATGGGGGAGGACAACCGACCTGGCTGCCCACATCCATCACTCAAGTCTGGCTAGGGTTAAACAGGAGTAAGTACCTTTCTGTCAAGTTTGTTCATCTCTGTGCATTGGGGATAAGGGGGCTATTCGTCCTGGTTATGACGAATAGCATAGCGGTCTGGGAGCCCCCTATGCGGTAACAAGTCTAAATGGGAGAAAGGCATGCAGACTTCTGCTATCATATCAAGCTTAATTCGATTTGTATGCAGATGCAGTTTTTCGTGTGACTGGATTTCAGAAGAGCACATACTCCAGTCTGGAAACCAAAATGACTCTGCACCATGGTGTGTATAAAAGAGAGAGAGGGAGCGAGTGGAGATGCATTTTGTTCCCCCTCGCCTTTGCCGTGAATCACGAGCTTATCTCTTGGAAGCAAGTACACCTTTCGGAGGAGAAGAAGACATTTCTATGTAAACACCCCGAAACCCCTGCTGTATTCCAGTAGACAAGTAAGAGACTGGGAGGATGAACCACCATTTTCTTTTTAGAAGAAGAAGAAGATCATCTTTTGTTTTTCCCAGACATTTGTTGTGGTAAATTCTTGGCTGTTTGGACGCAACTTTTACAATGGTAGGTGGGATGACGGCAAAGGTGAAGATCTCTTTTACAGTACTGCCACACACGCTGACTGACTGACTGACAGAGGAAGGAAGGAACATGTGCCCCTGATGCACCAAAGCCCTTCACACACGCTGACTGACTGACTGACAGAGGAAGGAAGGAACATGTCCCCCTGATGCACCAAAGCCCTTCACACACGCTGACTGACTGACTGACAGAGGAAGGAAGGAACATGTCCCCCTGATGCACCAAAGCCCTTCACACACGCCAAACTTTAGTCTCTTTTATCTCTTCTCCCATTCTTTCCTCACTCCTGAAGTTTTAACACTGCAGTGGTAGCTGAACGTAATTGGGAAGGGGAGAAAATAAATAAATGAACTCTTGTGTGTCACTGATTAGAAACAAATAGGGCCTCCAGAGAACGACAACCAATCAGAGAGATACAGTGCTTTGACCAGAGGGAGGGGTAGCTATATAGTCTTCTTATTTATTTATTATATGCATCCTAAAATACATTTTGGGAGTTTATTATTTTTTTCATTATTTTTGTAGGCAGGTTATATTTTTTTGTAATAGGGGAGATTGTCTCCAACATTAAACTTATACTTATTTTGTTCCAAAAGGTTTTGGAAGGTCTTTTCCAGTGTCAAGATTATGTACAGATTAGAGAAAATCACTGATGACACTTCGCCGTATCCTTGTAATCTTTAGGCTTCCGACGTTGCTGAAGCGTTACCCTAGCGTTGTCACGGCGTTCCACGCTGACCTTGCCGTTTTTCATTCAGCAGCAGCGTGCTGAGAAAGAACTGCTGGTTTATCTGATAGGAATGGAACAGTGAAGGGAGAACAAGAATGGTTTGTTTACAAGGAAATAAATGGCGCTGTTATCTGGCACTGTCTATTTGCCGATTGATGCGAGGCGATAGTGTCAAGAAATAAAAGCAGTGTGGAGCAGGCATTGGTGGATTAGGGCCTGCGGTGTATGTTGGTGAGGCAGGGAGCTCTCACACCGAGCGTTGCATGGGGAGATATAGAGGCCCTGTCATATGCGCTACGAAGAAATATGGAGTATTGATATGAGGAATTGGTGTTTGAGGCAGGAAGAAGGAGTTATGGAAGTGCTGTTACATGCACACACACACGCGCGCACGTGCGCGCGCACACACACACACGCACACTCACACACACAACCCCATCAGAGAAAGCGATGGGACATCTCGGCGGGACAGCCGTTGTTACCGAACCCTATTTGACTGAGCACATGGGTTGGCGCTCCCTCTCCCATCGGTGGTGGGGTATGGGGGGAAAAGTATCCCCCCATGACGTGCTGTCATGCAGCCTCCAATCTCTAGTCGCGACGGGGTGGAGGTGGAGAAGAAGAGAGGTAACAGGAGGGGAACAAAAGCAGGTCTGAGGGGAGCAACAGGTGGAGTATGGGAGCTGTCCTGGGGTGAAGAGAGGGATGGAGAGGGGGGGGCAAAGATGGAGAAAGAGAGCTAGAGAGTGGCATGGCAGATAGAGAGCCTGGAGGAGAAGTAGAAGGGAGCTGGAGAGACAGGGCTAGCTGTCATTAGCATTGAGATAAAGGTGGACTAATGAACTTGAGATAAAGGCGGGCTAATGAATTTGAGATATAGGTTCCATAAAAGCAAAGAGAGAAATAGACAACGGGCTGACTTCAGCTCCACCAACCAAAGCCAAACTCTCCACACGTCAGGGTGCTCCGAACCCCATTCCACCCAAGATGGCTGCACGCTGCTTTACTTGCCAACTGCTGTGGCAAAGCCCCTGCCAGGGCCATATTAGATTGGCAATGCCAGATGAGGAGTGGCTGAATACAAATGACCCTGTGCCAAACAGATTATTAATCTCTCTGCATCTCTGTCTGTGCAGTGGGTTGTAGCTAGCATGCTACAGGGTATAGTTTGTAAAGTAGAGAGGGTGTACGTCTAAGTGGACTTTAGTTCATTTTCTTGTGTTTGTGTGTTTGTTTTCCCACCACTGCCAACCTCTATAAGTATTTTCCTTGGCTGCGCAATAATGTAACTCTACAGTTGCCTGTAGCTATGTTTTGGCTAGCTACACTTAAACTGCACAACCATATCTGTCATGTTAGCATGTTGTTAGCTAGCATACACACACAGAACCAGTGTCTCTGCCTACCCTACAGCCCTAGCTGTGTGCTGGGCAAAATCAGTCCTCAGGCACTTCTACCCGGCAACTAATAGTGGATGTGGGCCCCATTGTAAATCACAGTAGGGTTTTGTTGAGCCTGCACCCTAAAGAGAATGGCATGGAAACACGTTTGCCGCAGAGGAGAGCCTGGTATTGTGCAGGCGAAGAGAGAAGACAGCTGTAAAAGTGATCGATCGGTGGCCTTTACCTTTGCTCATCACTAATGCTACCTGCATCTTAAAGAGGCACTGAACATTCCCATTGGCCTTTGTTTTTCTGTTTCTCATTAGAAGAAGAAAAAAAGAGATTTCAGTCTTGGAGGTGTGTCTCCTGACTGATTCCGTGTTTGGTTAATGATGTGTGTCTCTCATGAGACACTGTAGGAAGCCTATTTCACACCTCAAAATCCCCAGAATTAATCTAAGATAACTCAAGAAATCTGCAAAAAAAAAATGTTGACGTTTTTGCCAAGGATGTTTTAGTTGTGCAATTTTTGGTGCAGTATTTCTCAAGTAAAAAACATGTGAGACGTGTTGTCCTATGTAAACAATGTCGGGCTGCTGGGCAGGTCTTTCTCACTGTCTATGCTATTGAATAGAGAGCAATCACCGCATGCTCCCACCATGTTTGCTCTCTCCATGTTTGTTTGTAATCAATTTTGACACGAGAATAACTATTTCTGGCTCATATCCCTTTCACATTCTGAAATTGCATTTTTGTACCCCATTATAAAAGAAAACTGCAGCAATTACGGTGTTTTTATGTTAAACAGTTTTGTTATATTTCAGTCTTCTGTGATGTATATAAAGTAGAATATTGGGATGCAAACTCAAAATGTAATGCATTTCAACTCAATATCTGACATGGTACAGATGTCTTATTTATTTAAGCCCATAACCATGTGTGTGAGGAGGATACTTTTGTTTCAAAGTAGATTTGTTTAAGACTACCAAGAAACACTTTGTGTGACCCTGATTTAGCCCACTGCAGTAAAAGGTTAAAAGCAGTTGCTCTATAAAGAGAAAAGACAACAGACGGGTGGCCATTTTCAAATTTAGTTAAGGGAGGAAATTTAGGAATCTTCTGACATTGGAATGTTTTGCCAAAATTAGAGTTGAGGGAAAAGGTTGAACAGTTTTGGACTGGTTTGGTTTTAGCTACAGTCCAAGAGGTTGAGATTATATTGACCATTTAAACTCTCATTACAAATATTTCAGATGATTCAGGGACCTTCAGTACGGTTTGCACTTATCCATAATTGGTAGCAATAGGTCATTTGTAGCTGTGACATCTGTATTTATTTATCAAATCTCCTATTTTCTCCACTTCATGGGCGTCACTGACATGTGAGGGTATTTCATGCAAAACCTTCTGATTTCATATTTCTCCAACGTCCACAATCTGCAACACATAACCACTCAGTGGTATCCTACAGCTCTGTTGGAAGGAAGGTTGTAACTCCAGGTGAAGTGTGTTTCTGTGTGTGTATGTGTGTGTGTGCGCGTGCGTGCGTGCGTGTCATTATCTGGACGAGAGACATAACTGAAGATGTGTGTGTGCTTAGTGTACTCTTATGTGTGCAGGAGTGAATAGTTGCTATGTAAAAGCTTGTCTAGGGCTGGCTTCACTAAGCTGGAATTCTGGAGGTGCAGTGTGTGGAGTCATAGTTTAGTGGATTTGACCCCAGTGGTTTATGAGTAAAGTGGGGATTTGAGGGTGGTTGGTGTGTAGGGCCTCTTTTGTGGTTTGTGCCCATTAGCTCTTGTGACTTGACTGCAATGGAGAGAGCTGAACACAAGCCCTGTGGCCGCACCAGATCTGACATCATCAAAGCCACATTCTCAGGCCATATGTATGAAATATATTGTAATTAACTTCCAAAGCCCTAATGACTTCAGTGTCAACAGAATTAAGAATTTATTAAGAAAAACTCTTAGTAAAATCTTTCATTTTTGAATACCCTTGTTTACTCCTGATGTGCATGTAGTCGTGTGAGATTACCCTGTTGATGTACCGAGGTTCTAGTCTTGTCTAGTTTTAAAGATGCCCTGATGTGATGTGTGTGAGCTTGCATAGATATGGGTAGGCTGGCATGAAATCTGGACAGTGTGTCCTTTCATCCCAATAACACTGCTATTGTGTGTGTGTGTGTGTGTGTGTGTGTGTGTGTGTGTTTGTGCATGCGTGTGTGTGTGTGTGTGTTTGTGCATGCGTGTGTGTGTGTGTGTGTGTGTGTGCATGCGCGTGTGTGCGTGCGTGCGTGTGTGTGTGTGCGCGCGTGCGTGCGTGTGCGCGTGTGTGTGTGTGTGTGTGCGTGCGTGTCTGTGTATGGCAACACATTTGCCGCAGAGGAGTGCCTGGTATTGTGCAGGCGGAGAGAGAAGACAGCTATAAAAGTGATCTATCACTGGCCTTTACCTTTGCTCATGACTAATGCTATCTGAATCTTAAATAGAACAGAGGAGAGATCTGAGGTAGTGCGGCCATTTTGGAATTCAGTTGAGGGAGAAAATTAAAGAGATTTATCTATTCTCTGACATTGGAATTTTTGGCCAATTTGAGAGTTGAGGGAAAAGGTCAAACAGTTTTGGACAGGTTTGGTTTTAGCTAAAGTCCAAGAGATTATGAGATTATTTTGACCTTATTTAAGCTCTCATTACAAATATTTCAGATTAATCAGGGACCTTCGATACGGTTTGCACTTATCCATAATTGGTAGCATTAGGTCATTGTAGCTGTCACATCTGTATTTATTCATCTAATTTCCTAAATTGAGCTAAAAACCTCTACTTGTACACACACCCCGCAAAATATAGTTAGATTTGCTGTGACTGAGTAACCTAACAATTTCCTAAATTGATCTTACTTTTCCTGGGGCCCATACAAAAAATTAAACATTACATAATACAGAACATTAATAGACAAGAACAACTCAAGGACAGAACTAAATTAATTTAATTAAAAGGGCACACATAGCCGACATGTCAATACATACACAAAATATCTAGATCAAGATAGCGGAGAGGCATTGGACGGCGAAGTGATGCTTTACCAGTTTCCTTAAACCATGTTTGCTGTTCATTTGAGGAATATGAGATAATGAAATAATGGCTCTATATAATATCGTACACTTTCTTGAATTGGTTCTGGATTTGAGGACTTTGAAAAGATCCCTGGTGGCATGTCTGGTGGGGAAAGTGGGTGTGTCAGAGCTGTGTGTAATTTGACTATGTAAACTATTTGGAATTGTCAACACATCATTTATTATAAAAAAGTGATGCAGTCAGTCTCTCTTCAATTCTTAGCCAAGAGAGACTGGCATGCATAGTATGTCCACTACCGTTCAAAAGTTTGGGGTCACTTTCCTGAAGCACCTCCCACAAGTTGGATTGGCTTGATGGGCACTTCTTAAGTACTATACGGTCAATCTGCTCCCACAACAGCTCCACAGGGTTGAGATCCGGTGACTGCTGGCCACACTCTGGCCAGTCAGCTGACTTCTTCTTCCCTAAATAGTTGTTGCATAGTTTGGAGCTGTGCTTTGGGTCATTGTCCTGTTGTAGGAGGAAATTGGCTCCAATTAAGCGCTGTACACAGGGTATGGCATGGCGATGCAAAATGGAGTGATAGCTTTCCTTCTTTAAGATCCCTTTCACCCTGTACAAATCTCCCACTTTACCACCACAAAAGCACCACCAGACCATCACATTGCCTCCACCATGCTTGACAGATTCCGTCAAGCACTCCAGCATCTTTTCATTTTTTCTGCGTCTCACGAATGTTCTTCTTTGTGATCCGACACCTCAAACTTAGATTTGTCTGTCCATAACACTTTTATCCAATCTTCCTTTGTCCAGTGTCTGTGTTGTTTTGCCCATCTTAATCTTTTCTTTTTATTGGCCAGTCTGAGATATGTTTTTTTCTTTGCAACTCTGCTTAGAAGACCAGCACCCCGGAGTCGCCTCTTCAATGTTGACGTTGAAACTGGTGTTTTGTGGGTACTATTTAATGAAGCTACCAGTTGAGGACTTGTGAGGCGTCTGTTTCTTAAACTAGACACTCTAATGTACTTGTCCTCTTGCTCAGTTGTGTACCGGGGCCTCCCACTCCTCTTTCTATTTTGCTTACAGCCAGTTTGTGCTGTTCTGTGAAGGGAGTAGTACATAGCGTTGCACCATATCTTCAGTTTCTTGGCAATTTCTGGCATGGAATAGCCTTCATTTCTCAGAACAAGAATAGATTGACTAGTTTCAGAAGAAAGTCCTTTGTTTCTGGCCATTTTGAGCCTGTAATCAAACCCACAAATGCTAATGCTCCAGATACTCAACTAGTCTAAAGAAGGCCAGTTTTATTGCTTCTTTAATCAGGACAGCAGTTTTCAGCTGTGCTAACATCACTGTAAAAAGGGTTTTCTAATGATCAGTTAGCCTTTTAAAATGATAAACGTGGATTAGCTAACACAACGTGCCATTGGAACACAGGAGTGATGGTTGCTGATAATGGGCCTCTGTACGTCTATGTAGATAATCCATTAATAATCATGCGTTTCCAGCTACAACAGTCATTTACAACATTAACAATGTCTACACTGTATTTCTGATCAATTTAATGTTATTTTAATGGCCAAAAAATGTGCTTTACTTTCAAAAACAAGGACATTTCTAAGTGACCCCTAACTTTTGAATGGTAGTGTATATTAGCCCTCTGATTACAATGAAGTACAATGGGAACAGACTGTAAGTACTGCATGTCTGGCAGGGTTGGGAGAATGTAGCTGTATTACATTCAAACAGGTAGAGAGAGAGCTTGAAGGAACCTTGAGGAAACCTACAGCCTCATTTGAAGTCAGCTATTTTCTCCACTTCATGGGCATCACTGACATCAGAGGGAATTTCATGCAAACCCTATTGCTTTAATATTTCTCCAACGTCCACAATCTGCAACACATAACCACTCAGTGGTATACTACAGCTCTGTTGGAAAGAAGGTTATAACTCAAGGTGAAGTGTGTTTACGTGTGTGTTTCTGTGTGTGTATGTGTGTTTACGTGTGTGTTTCTGTTTGTGTATGTGTGTGTACATGTGTATGTGTTTGTGTGTGTGTGTGTGTGTGTGTGTGTGTGTGTGTGTGTGTGTGTGTGTGTGTGTGTGTGTGTGTGTGTGTGATACTCAGTGTTGTGTTCTAGAACACCGAAAGCGAGACCGATTTAAGACAAAGCCCGGAGCAAAATCGCGTCCGAGTCAAGACCGGAGGGGGACGAGAGGCCGAGGTCAAGTCCGAGACCAGAAAAATGCGAGTCCAATTGAAGACCATGACTGTAATTTTGTCTAATCGTCACCATAATAATAGTAAACAAATTTCCAGGATTTTTTAGACATTCAGAATGGTGAAAAAATACATGCTGAGGGCAAAAAAAAAACACTCTACAAAATATGACTAACCCAAGCATAGTGGGGAACAATGAGGGCCTTCTATGCTTGTCAGCGATGTTCTGATTTAATCTCTTCAGTTTTTGTTGGAAAGTAAAAAGTTAACGCTGAAGAGAAAAAAAGGTAGAATGAGATTTTTTCTTTGGTGGTCTCTGGGGAGATAAATCTAGCGAGCTAGGTCAGCCGTTGGCTAGGCCATCAGAACCTTGATTAGAAGGCATCTGCCATTCAGCTATATTAGGGCAAATATTTGGGGTGACAGTGGAATCAACCAATCACATTGACCTTTAATGGGCAACAGATCGAAGGCCAACAGGTCACTGTGCCATAGTGAGCAATAGTTTTCCCACGGCATAGATAGCTAGCTTTTGTTGGAAGTTAGTTTGCGGCGTCTGCAGCAGGCGTCATGGAAGAGGATGTTGTTGCTAATTTGTTAGCTTCTTTGTTAGCTTCTCCCTTTTCAAGTTTCAAATGATCATCTGTTGAGTGGAAGTTATTTTGCGGCGTCTGCAGCAGGCGTCATGGAAGAGGATGTTGTTGCTAATTTGTTAGCTTCTTTGATAGCTTCTCCCTTTTCAAGTTTCAAATGATCATCTGTTGAGTGGAACTGTGTTTTTTATTGCAGCCTGAATGCTGTTGTTAGCCATTTCTTTGAAAATAACCTGTGCGAAACATTGTTGCGTTTAAACTTTAGATCAGTGGTTACTTCGATCGGGACATGCTTAGCCTAATGATCGTGTTTTTTGTATTCTCATGATTGGGACCTACTGGCTTGTTATTTCAGAGTGAATGGACTGCTGTTGTTCTATTGGCCCTATGCAGTGGTGTAGTGGTCCATGGAAAAGTGGGTCCTGTGTGACAAATCCTATGTTTTCCTCAAAATCTTTTAGATTTTCACTCTCAAAATCACACTTAAATAAAAAAACTTTTTTTATTTTTGTTGTAAGTCTACAAGAAAGCTTAAACCACATCAGGAAATCATTTTTAAGGTCTGGGAAGAAAAAAAAATATATATATTTTTGGAAGGTGTAGTTAACCTTTAGGCTAAACTTGAGCACAACAAACACCTTCCCCATTGATACAAATCAGCATTGTATCATTCTGTCAGGTAGGTCACATTGCAATCAACATTTAATTGGGAAGGTTTTTTAAGAAAACCTTTAGAGATGTTTATCCAAACAGAGCAAAATGACTGAGTTGCACATCGCAAATAGCCTACTATCCAAGACTAAGGACCAAACTTTCTCAACACCTGGTTTGCATACCCATTGTTCCCTTAGTTAGCATTAACTGGCAGATATCATAAGTTGAAACGTCTTTCCTACCCTACCCTACCGATGTCATTCTTCTGTGAGCTGCTCCATGCCAAAACCAGTTGAGAGCTGCACACTCTTGCTGCCCCTGTAGATGATATTCTGCTGAAACTAGGCTGTGTGTCGCAGCACGCATGTGAATATATTTCAAGTGATTTGCAGTTGTTTAGGCTACTTTGTGCATGATTTCACTACATCATTGTACTACATCATTGATAAGTCGTATACTTCCACTATACTACATTGATACGCATCATTAGGGATTAAGAAATAAGTATATGCAATGCCCACTCAAAATAAAGTTGGCATAGGGGGGCGTATACCCTCCACAACGCCACTTTGTGTTTTACCCTCCACAAGGCCCTTTGTGTTTTACAAAACGTGCACTGTCCTACAAGTGTCCTTTCAGAATCACCAACCTGTCACACACTGAAGGTCTATAGGTTCACCACTGTCACACACTGAAGGTCTATAGGTTCACTACTGAAGACCTATAGGTTCACCACTGTACTAACCTGTTACACACTGAAGACCTATAGGTTCACTACTGTACTAACCTGTTACACACTGAAGACCTATAGGTTCACCACTGTCACACACTGAAGGTCTATAGGTTCACTACTGAAGACCTATAGGTTCACCACTGTACTAACCTGTTACACACTGAAGACCTATAGGTTCACTACTGTCACACACTGAAGGTCTATAGGTTCACTACTGAAGACCTATAGGTTCACCACTGTACTAACCTGTTACACACTGAAGACCTATAGGTTCACTACTGAAGACCTATAGGTTCACTACTGAAGACCTATAGGTTCACTACTGAAGACCTATAGGTTCACTACTGTACTAACCTGTTACACACTGAAGACCTATAGGTTCACCACTGTACTAACCTGTCACACTGAAGACCTATAGGTTCACCACTGAAGACCTATAGGTTCACCACTGTACTAACCTGTCACACTGAAGACCTATAGGTTCACCACTGAAGACCTATAGGTTCACTACTGAAGACCTATAGGTTCACCACTGTACTAACCTGTTACACACTGAAGACCTATAGGTTCACCACTGTACTAACCTGTCACACTGAAGACCTATAGGTTCACCACTGAAGACCTATAGGTTCACCACTGTACTAACCTGTTACACACTGAAGACCTATAGGTTCACTACTGTACTAACCTGTTACACACTGAAGACCTATAGGTTCACTACTGTACTAACCTGTTACACTGAAGACCTATAGGTTCACTACTGAAGACCTATAGGTTCACTACTGAAGACCTATAGGTTCACTACTGAAGACCTATAGGTTCACCACTGTACTAACCTGTCACACTGAAGACCTATAGGTTCACCACTGAAGACCTATAGGTTCACCACTGAAGACCTATAGGTTCACTACTATACTAACCTGTCACACACTGAAGACCTATAGGTTCACCACTGAAGTCCTATAGGTTCACCACTGAAGACCTATAGGTTCACCACTGAAGACCTATAGGTTCACCACTGAAGTCCTATAGGTTCACCACTGTATTAACCTGTTACACACTGAAGACCTATAGGTTCACCACTGTACTAACCTGTCACACTGAAGACCTATAGGTTCACCACTGAAGACCTATAGGTTCACCACTGCACAGACATGTCTACAATAGATATAAAGATTTATGTTATAATTTCCCCTTTACTCATAGTGAGCTCACAACCTTCTATCAATTTTCCCCGCTCTTCCCTACCAGAAAGTCAAGGAAATTGGGACAAAGTTTGAATATATTTTTCAATGAAAGAAAAGGACAGTAATGTTATGAGTAAAGTTTCAATAGGCGATAAGATATTATTTCAAGAAAGGAATGTACAGTATATATTCGGCCTGGCGAAGCGCTTTAATGCACTGAGTGAATGGAAGCTGATAATTACGATTGTTCTCAGGAAGAAATTACGAGTTCTCACTATCCGAGATCAAGTACAAATGTATCTGTCACCGAGACAAGACCGAGACACTCAATATGTGGTCTCGAAAACCCGGTCTCGAGTACTACAACACTTGTGATACTTGCATTATCTGGACGAGAAACATAACTGAAGATGTGTGTGTGCTTAGTCTACTCTTATGTGTACTCTTATGTGTGCAGGAGTGAATAGTTGCTATGTAAAAGCTTGTCTAGGGCTGGCTTCACTAAGCTGGAATTCTGGAGGTGCAGTGTGTGGAGTCATAGTTTAGTGGATTTGACCCCAGTGGGGAGGAAGGTTATAACTCAAGGTGAAGTGTGTGAAGTGGGTGAGAAAAACTCTTTGTAAAATCTTTCATTTTTGAATACCCTTGTTTACTCCTGATGTGCATGTAGTCGTGTGAGATTACCCTGTTGATGTACCAAGGTTCTAGTCTTGTCTAGTTTTAAAGATGCCCTGATGTGATGTGTGTGAGCTTGCATAGATATGGGTAGGCTGGCATGAAATCTGGACAGTGTGTCCTTTCATCCCAATAACACTGCCCCCCTCCCCTCCTTTCTGCTCTCCTCTACCCCACAGAGTAGTGGAGCTGTGAATAATGGAGAATTGTGTCCTATTCATCTCTAGGGGTCAGAGAGTCGAGCCACTATTTGGGCTAGCTATCCATCAACCCCCTCCACTTTGTAGCGGGTGACAAGGCTATTGGCACTGGTGGCCTACTCAGAAGGAGATAGTGGCCCCCAGTAATGTCACCCTGACTTATTGATGATAGGAGCTGGAATTAGACCAATAGTATAAATTAATTTGCCTACAACAGACAAAAAAACGATTCATAGCACTGGGCCTTTAATTTGGGATTCTTTGTAATATTCCAAGTCTATCTTATATACAGTCATGTGTATCTTACATGTGCACATCAAGACATCCTGAATGATGATTTCACAAGCTCATCAGATAAACCACAAACCTTTGTTAAAACTAGTTTGTTCTTCTATTGTTTTTGAATCGAGGCCAAAACCATGAGGTATTTTTACTCAGAGAGTATGATCTCGCTTGATCTCGGTTGGCGCAGGTCGTTAGCTGGAACGAATTTATGCACTTGATCTGCCCTGCCTGGGCCGCGTGGGGACTGCACACTGGGCTGTGTAAGAGGAGGGGGATGGAGGAGGGAGATAGAGGAGGGGGATGGAGAGAGGGAGTGGAGAGAGGGTGATGGCGGAGAAGTGGAGAGATGGCGCTGGAGGAGGAAGGAAACAGAGAGATTAGAAAGAGAGAGACCAGTCAAGTGATTGAAGAAGAGAGAGAATAGGTAGAAACAAAAGATAGAAAGAGAGAGAGAGAGAGAGAGAAAGAGAAATAGAGAGAGAAATATAGAGTGAGAGAGAGAGAGAGAGAGAGAGAGATAAATAGAGAGAGAGAGAGAGAGAGAAAGAGAGAGAGAGAGAGAGAGAGAGACTGTAGGGGTTGACCTCATCTTTGATGTGGTCCAATCACATTTTAATGAAGCGTTGCTTTGCCGGTGGGCACGGCACATACGTCTCTCAGATTAGTAGCGAGCTTACTGCACAGGGGCATAGGAAGGACAACGGAGGATTCCCCACACAAGAGAAGGAAGGAATCATTCCCTCCCCTTAGCCACAGCTATTGAAGAAGGAAACAATGCGATCTAAAAAGAGAGCCTGTAATCTCGTCCATTGCACAGTTCAATTACAAAGTCTATTTCACTCCTCTCAGACCTAAATGCGTTCCAACTCCCTGCTGTGTGTGTGTGTGTGTGTGTGTGTGTGTGTGTGTGTGTGTGTGTGTGTGTGTGTTTCTCTCCTACGCTACTTATTTCACCCCCGATTGCGCCTGCTGTCTCCTTATGCCTTGGCGTGACCAGTGCTGAGGTTGAGGCCATCGATGGGAATTACTGTGAGCGTTCTGTTAAGAATGACAGGTGCTCCACATTGTATTCTCAATGGAAGGTATGATGTGCTTGGGAGGTCAGGGGGGAATCCCCCCCGAGTATTTTTTACTGCAAACAAATGAATAACAACATTCATTGATGTTTTGTGATAATTATAGACAGTGATGAAAGGCTGTGCTTTCCAGAAGCTTTATAATTTTTCAATGTTTTAATTTTTTCTCACATACGTGTCTCTATTTTCCAATGGATATAGACACAGGTACTTATTGTGATATGTTTGATGCGTAAGATACGCTGGTTGTTGCAGTGACATAGTTGGTGATAGACTACCAGGTGAACCCCACCATCCTCTCTCTCTTTTGTCTGAAGCGGAACCATCCACTCATCACCATGAGAAACCCTAAACTTGGAGAAGTTGGATGATGCTTCCTGACATTAGCCTGACTTCCCTGCCAGCAATAGTGTCAGCACGTCCCTTCACTAACATGATGCACTGGCTTCGACAAAGCCCCCATCTCTCACTGTCAAATCACTCCCAGCATTCACAGGGAAGTGAAGCATTTTGGGCAACGGAGTTTACTCATCCCTGTCCTCCTTATCAATTGGGAACTAGACATCCCGTGACACGGTACGGGCAGCAACTGTCAGTTTTGTCCTTCATACGTCAACTCACATTTCACGGAAGACCAATGTTCTGATGAAACAGGGAAACTCTGCTGTCAGCTGTCAAAGACGCCAGGTCCTTCGGGGAAAAGGATTTGAATCACTTTGGTTACTTCAGTATATAGGTTTTACGTGTCTTTAGGAAGACGGTCCCATTTATAAGAAGTTGGCACAAACAGTCTTCTGTGGTCAGGCAGTGATTAAGCCAGAAGGTGTAAAGGCGACTGCATGCTAGCAACTGTAAAGAGTGTTAGTTTATCCAGTCAACAGCCTCACCCTTTCAGTTGGCTTTGAGTGGCAGCTTCTCAAAGTCTTGTGGTGCTCCACTGCATTCCACAAACATCCCCATCCCCCTTTCACTCCTCCACTGCGCCTTCAAGTGACTGTGTTGAATGTTTCCATCATCCAATGTCATGGAAACAGGAGAAGAAGAAGAAACAGGGCCATTTTGGGGTCACATATCTCTGTGATCCAGAGCTGGATTATTGTGAACATGCCACGTAAGTCAAGGAATCCGTGAGAGGGAACAACTTTCTGACGTTTCTAGTTATTGAGTCTAGCCCTAGTGGGTAATTTGAATGCTACAGCAGTTACTTGTTGTAGCATAGCCTAGGCTTACTTTTTGAAGTTATCATTCTTTTTAAATTATACATTTTACATACACATTTAACATACACATTGTGCATTTTGCATACACATTTAACATACACATTTTACATACATGGTACTTTTATATAAAGCAGTCACATGACAATAATACATTACCAAACACCAGTTCTTTAATCCCGCCCCCGCAGCCACTCTCAGTCCGTCCCACCTATCACCATAGACCTCAGCTCTTTAATCCCACCCCTCAGCCACTCTCAGTCTATCCCACCTATCACCATAGACCTCAGCTCTTTAATCCCGCCCCCACAGCCACTCTCAGCCCATCCCACCTATCACTATAGACCTCAGCTCTTTAATCCCACCCCTCAGACACTCTCAGCCCATCCCACCTATCACCATAGACCTCAGCTCTTTAATCCCACCCCTCAGCCACTCTCAGCCCATCCCACCTATCACCATAGACCTCAGCTCTTTAATCCCACCCCTCAGCCACTCTCAGCCCATCCCACCTATCACCATAGAACACCCTCGTTTGGTTTCCATGTCCTGTATATTTTTCAATAGTGCTGTGATGTTCAAAAAAATTTTGAACCTTTCTAATCGTATATTATTCACAGATTGTGAGCTAAAGATGAAAACCTTTCCTATGAACGTGTTATTTCTTACATTAGTACCCCAGGTCATCTTAGGTTTCATTACATACAGTCGAGAAGAACTACTGAATATAAGATCAGCATCAACTCACCATCAGTACGACCAAGAATATGTTTTTCGCGACGCGGATCCTGTGTTCTGCCTTACAAACAGGACAACGGAGTGGATCCTATGCAGCGACCCAAAAAAACGACTCCGAAAGAGAGGGAAACGAGGCGGTCTTCTGGTCAGACTCCGGAGACGGGCACAGCGCGCACCACTCCCTAGCATTCTTCTTGCCAATGTCCAGTCTCTTGACAACAAGGTTGATGAAATCCGAGCAAGGGTAGCATTCCAGAGGGACATCAGAGACTGTAACGTCCTTTGCTTCACGGAAACGTGGCTTACTGGAGAGACGCTTTCCGAAGCGGTGCAGCCAACAGGTTTCTCCACGCATCGCGCAGACAGGAAAAAACATCTTTCTGGTAAAAAGAGGGGCGGGGGCGTATGCCTTATGACTAACGTGACATGGTGCGATGAAAGAAACATACAGGAACTCAAATCCTTCTGTTCACCTGATTTAGAATTCCTCACAATCAAATGTAGACCGCATTATCTACCAAGAGAATTCTCTTCGATTATAATCACAGCCGTATATATCCCCCCCCAAGCAGACACATCGATGGCTCTGAACGAACTTTATTTAACTCTCTGCAAACTGGAAACAATTTATCCGGAGGCTGCATTCATTGTAGCTGGGGATTTTAACAAGGCTAATCTGAAAACAAGACTCCCCAAATTTTATCAGCATATCGATTGCGCAACCAGGGGAGGAAAGACCTTGGACCATTGTTACTCTAACTTCCGCGACGCATATAAGGCCCTGCCCCGCCCCCCTTTCGGAAAAGCTGACCACGACTCCATTTTGTTGATCCCTGCCTACAGACAGAAACTAAAACAAGAGGCTCCCACGCTGAGGTCTGTCCAACGCTGGTCCGACCAAGCTGACTCCACACTCCAAGACTGCTTCCATCACGTGGACTGGGAGATGTTTCGTATTGCGTCAGATAATAACATTGACGAATACGCTGATTCGGTGTGCGAGTTCATTAGAACGTGCGTTGAAGATGTCGTTCCCATAGCAACGATTAAAACATTCCCTAACCAGAAACCGTGGATTGATGGCAGCATTCGTGTGAAACTGAAAGCGCGAACCACAGCTTTTAATCAGGGCAAGGTGTCTGGTAACATGACCGAATACAAACAGTGCAGCTATTCCCTCCGCAAGGCTATCAAACAAGCTAAGCGCCAGTACAGAGACAAAGTAGAATCTCAATTCAACGGCTCAGACACAAGAGGCATGTGGCAGGGTCTACAGTCAATCACGGACTACAGGAAGAAACCCAGCCCAGTCACGGACCAGGATGTCTTGCTCCCAGGCAGACTAAATAACTTTTTTGCCCGCTTTGAGGACAATACAGTGCCACTGACACGGCCTGCAACGAAAACATGCGGTCTCTCCTTCACTGCAGCTGAGGTGAGTAAGACATTTAAACGTGTTAACCCTCGCAAGGCTGCAGGCCCAGATGGCATCCCCAGCCGCGCCCTCAGAGCATGCGCAGACCAGCTGGCCGGTGTGTTTACGGACATATTCAATCAATCCCTATACCAGTCTGCTGTTCCCACATGCTTCAAGAGGGCCACCATTGTTCCTGTTCCCAAGAAAGCTAAGGTAACTGAGCTAAATGACTACCGCCCCGTAGCACTCACATCCGTCATCATGAAGTGCTTTGAGAGACTAGTCAAGGACCATATCACCTCCACCCTACCTGACACCCTAGACCCACTCCAATTTGCTTACCGCCCAAATAGGTCCACAGACGATGCAATCTCAACCACACTGCACACTGCCCTAACCCATCTGGACAAGAGGAATACCTATGTGAGAATGCTGTTCATCGACTACAGCTCGGCATTCAACACCATAGTACCCTCCAAGCTCGTCATCAAGCTCGAGACCCTGGGTCTCGACCCCGCCCTGTGCAACTGGGTACTGGACTTCCTGACGGGCCGCCCCCAGGTGGTGAGGGTAGGCAACAACATCTCCTCCCCGCTGATCCTCAACACTGGGGCCCCACAAGGTTGCGTTCTGAGCCCTCTCCTGTACTCCCTGTTCACCCACGACTGCGTGGCCACGCACGCCTCCAACTCAATCATCAAGTTTGCGGACGACACAACAGTGGTAGGCTTGATTACCAACAACGATGAGACGGCCTACAGGGAGGAGGTGAGGGCCCTCGGAGTGTGGTGTCAGGAAAATAACCTCACACTCAACGTCAACAAAACTAAGGAGATGATTGTGGACTTCAGGAAACAGCAGAGGGAACACCCCCCTATCCACATCGATGGAACAGTAGTGGAGAGGGTAGCAAGTTTTAAGTTCCTCGGCATACACATCACAGACAAACTGAATTGGTCCACTCACACAGACAGCATCGTGAAGAAGGCGCAGCAGCGCCTCTTCAACCTCAGGAGGCTGAAGAAATTCGGCTTGTCACCAAAAGCACTCACAAACTTCTACAGATGCACAATCGAGAGCATCCTGGCGGGCTGTATCACCCCCTGGTATGGCAACTGCACCGCCCTCAACCGTAAGGCTCTCCAGAGGGTAGTGAGGTCTGCACAACGCATCACCGGGGGCAAACTACCTGCCCTCCAGGACACCTACACCACCCGATGTCACAGGAAGGCCATAAAGATCATCAAGGACATCAACCACCCGAGCCACTGCCTGTTCACCCCGCTATCATCCAGAAGGCGAGGTCAGTACAGGTGCATCAAAGCTGGGACCGAGAGACTGAAAAACAGCTTCTATCTCAAGGCCATCAGACTGTTAAACAGCCACCACTAACACTGAGTGGCTGCTGCCAACACACTGACACTGACTCAACTCCAGCCACTTTAATAATGGGAATTGATGGGAAATGATGTAAATATATCACTAGCCACTTTAAACAATGCTACCTTATATAAATGTTACTTACCCTACATTATTCATCTCATATGCATACGTATATACTGTACTCTATATCATCGACGGTATCCTTATGTAATACATGTATCACTAGCCACTTTATACTATACTATGCCACTTTGTTTACATACTCATCTCATTTGTACATACTGTACCCGATACCATCTACTGTATCTTGCCTATACTGCTCTGTACCATCACTCATTCATATATCCTTATGTACATATTCTTTATCCCCTTACACTGTGTACAAGACAGTAGTTTTGGAATTGTTAGTTAGATTACTTGTTATTACTGCATTGTCGGAACTAGAAGCACAAGCATTTCGCTACACTCGCATTAACATCTGCTAACCATGTGTATGTGACAAATAAAATTTGATTTGATTTGAATATTATTGCATTATTTATTGACTGACTATGGCTTTCCAGATTGCCCAGCACTGCTATTTGTAAGGTTAGTCTTAAGTGCATATTGTGATTTTTTAACCATTCCTGAATCTGTGACCAGAAACAAGCTAAACTCAGCAAAAAAGGAAACGTCCCCTTTTCAGGACGCTGTCTTTCAAAGATAATTCATAAAAATACAAAGAACTTCACAGATCTTCATTGTAAACGGTTAAAACACTGTTTCCCATGCCTGTTCAATGAACCATAAACAATTCATGAACATGCACCTGTGGAACGGTCATTAAGACACTAACAGCTTACAGATGGTATGCAATTAAGGTCACAGTTATGAAAAGTTAGGACACTAAAGAGGCATTTCTACTGACTGAAAAACACCAAAAGAAAGATGCCCAGGGTCCCTGCTCATCTGCGTGAACGTGCCTTAGGCATGCTGTAAGGAGGCATGAGGACTGCGGATGTGGCCAGGGCAATAAATTGCTATGTCCGCACTGTGAGGTGCCTAAGACAGCGCTACAGGGAGACAGGACGGACAGCTGATCGTCCTCGCAGTGGCAGACCACGTGTAACAACACCTGCACAGGATCGGTACATCCGAACATCACACCTCTGGGACAGGTACAGGATGGCAACACCAACAGCCTGAGTTACACCAGGAATGCACAATCCCTCCATCGGTGCTCAGACTGTCCTCAATAGGCTGAGAGAGGCTGGACTGAGGGCTTGTAGGCCTGTTGTAAAGCAGGTCCTCACCAGACATCACCGGCAACAACGTCATCTATGGGAACAAACCCACCGTCGCTGGACCAGACAGGACTGGCAAAAAGTGCTCTTCACTGACGAGTCGTGGTTTTGTCTCACCAGGGATGATTGTTGGATTCACGTTTATCGTCAAAGGAATGAGCGTTACACCGAGGCCTGTACTCTGGAGCGGGATCGATTTGGAGGTGTAGGGTCCGTCATGGTCTGGGGCGGTGTGTCACAGCATCATCAGACTGAGCTTGTTGTCATTGCAGGCAAAATCAATGCTATGCGTTACAGGGAAGACATCCTCCTCCCTCATGTGATACCCTTCCTGCAGGCTCATCCTGTCATGACCCCACAGCATGACAATGCACCAGCCATACTGCTCATTCATGTGTGTGATTTCCTGCAAGACAGGAATGTCAGTGTTCTGCCAGTGCCAGAGAAGAACCCAGATCTCAATCTGAGGGCTAGGGCCATTCCCCCCAGACATGTCCGGGAACTTGCAGGTGCCTTGGTGGAAGAGTCGGGTAACATCTCACAGCAAGAACTGGCAAATCTGGTGCAATCCATGAGGAGGAGATGCATTGCAGTACTTAATGCAGCTGGTGGCCACAGCAGATACTGACTGTAACTTTTGATTGTGTCCCCCTTTGTTCAGGGACACATTATTCTATTTATGTTAGTCACATGTCATTGGAACTTGTTCAGTTTATGTCTCAGCTGTTGAATCTTGTTATGTTCATACAAATACAGTGCCTTGCGAAAGTATTCGGCCCCCTTGAACTTTGCGACCTTTTGCCACATTTCAGGCTTCAAACATAAAGATATAAAACTGTATTTTTTTGTGAAGAATCAACAACAAGTGGGACACAATCATGAAGTGGAACGACATTTATTGGATATTTCAAACGTTTTTAACAAATCAAAAACTGAAAAATTGGGCGTGCAAAATTATTCAGCCCCCTTAAGTTAATACTTTGTAGCGCCACCTTTTGCTGCGATTACAGCTGTAAGTCGCTTGGGGTCTGTCTCTATCAGTTTTGCACATCGAGAGACTGACATTTTTTACCATTCCTCCTTGCAAAACAGCTTGAGCTCAGTGAGGTTGGAAGGAGAGCATTTGTGAACAGCAGTTTTCAGTTCTTTCCACAGATTCTCGATTGGATTCAGGTCTGGACTTTGACTTGGCCATTCTAACACCTGGATATGTTTATTTTTGAACCATTCCATTGTAGATTTTGCTTTATGTTTTGGATCATTGTCTTGTATTGTGTCCCACCTGTTGTTGATTCTTCACAAAAAAATACAGTTTTATATCTTTATGTTTGAAGCCTGAAATGTGGCAAAAGGTCGCAAAGTTCAAGGGGGCCGAATACTTTTGCAAGGCACTGTATTTACACACCTTAAGTTTGCTGAAAATTAACAGTTGACAGTGAAAGGAAGTTTATTTTTTTGCTGAGTTTACATAGGGACAATACCAGAACAAATTATCTACTGATTCTGTCTCTTCACAGCAAAATCTACAGAGCTGAGATTGTTGTATGCCTCATACAGTATATAGCATTCTGTTGGCGGCAAGAATGTTTTATAATCATATAAATTTGATTATCAAATTTTTTATCATATAAAAAATATGATCAAATTTGATTTGATTTGATAATCATATAAATTGAAAAACTCTAAGTGTTGAATCAAGTGTAGTTTTTTGTACCAGTTCATAAACCATGTCCCATGGAATTGGTACATCGACAATCTCCTCCCATTTATTTTGATACCTGTATGGAGCAGCTGTCAACATTTTTGTCCTGGCAGGCAAACAAGTTCCCTACCTCCTCCCTTTTCCACTTGTGGTAGTGCTGCAATCAGTTGGTTGTAAATTTGGATTGACCAGCTATTCCCATATATTTTTGAACTACATATGTGACGTAACTCCTCCGTTTCTATTCATAATATCATTAATAAATATAATACAATTCTTAAACATTTTTTTCCATAATTAATGTTTTTTTTGATTATTCAGTATATTTGAGTTTAACCATGACATTGGTTGTAATATTTGTTCTATGTTTTCTGGAGGATAAAACTGAAATTGTAACCAGCTTTGTATGGCTTGTTTAAGAAACTTTAAACAACATTTTAATTAGTCTGACATTTTTTAACGAAAGATGAGCCTTTCTTAACAATCTACTGGAGAACCATTTTGGGTTTAAGTATAACTTATGTATGAGTGAAGCTTTAAGTGAAAGGTTTAAGCTTTAATATTTAATCATTTTAGCCCCCCAAACTCATATTCCTTATATAAATAGGCTTTGTTTAATTTGGTCTGGTTTAGCATTCCAAATCAAATGTGAGATTTTTTGCTCATATGATTTTAAAAATGAGTCATCTGGAGTAGGAGGTGCCATTGGTAGGTAAGTAAACTGTGATAGGACCAAAGAGTTAATCAATGTGATTTTTCCATAAATAGACGAGCATTTATCGCTCCATGGTTGCAGAATCTTATCTATTTTTGCTAACTTTCTATTGAAATGAATTGTGGTGAGTTCATTTATATTTTTTGAGATGTAAATACCAAGTATGTCTACTTCACCATCCACCCGTTTTATTGGTAAACTACAAGGTAGTGTAAACACTGTCTTCTCTAACAATCCAATACGTAATATGGTACGCTTGTCATAATTAGATTTTAATACAGAGAGGCTAGAAAAGTGATCAAGATCTTCAATGAGACTGTACAGGGATCCAGATTGTGGACTTAAAAAAGAGTTACCATTATTTACTATTTTAAATCTAGGGTTTCTGTAAACGACTTCAACCCATTGTATAAGAGATTCACCAAAATTAAAGTTATCTAGGCATTTATATATAAATTGTAGTCGTACTTTATCAAACGCCTTTTCAAAATCAGCTATGAAGACCAGACCTGGTGTCTTTTGATGTTTCATAATGTTCAATTGTGTCAAGTAATTGTCATATATTATCTCCAATATATCGTCCATGTAAAAAACCTGTCTGATCAGGATGAACAATATCTGGTAAAACCTTTTTTATTCTATGTGCTATGCATTTCGCCAGGATTTTCGCATCACTACAATACACAACAATACACAATACACGTGTAATGTAAATGTAAAGTGTGACTGGAGCTGCCAACAATTAAGAAAATGTGTCTTTTGACTTTGATTGCTCAGAGTTAGGAGAGGCTGTTTGCTGTGGTTCTTTTGTCGTCGTTCGTGTCGTCCTGTCCCCCCCCCCCCCCCCCCCCGGAGCATGAGCTTGCAAGAGCGAGTTGTGAATATCCGTAGCTGCTGTTGCGTAAACAAAATACATTTAGCATAATTGCACCTTTCGTGCCTCCCTCCGAGGGAAGGTATTGATTTCCCTTCTCTGTCCTCTTGTTTTTCTTATTTCCAGCTCTTTATGTTCCTTCTGTACTTCTGTACTTCACTGAGCTCGGCTCTTTCTCAGTCCCTTGTCTCGGTCTCTTTCTACCGGTTTCTTGGACGGTACTCAAGTGGAAAATAGTAACATGAGTGAAGTTCGATTACACCAAAAATAATGCTCACCTCAATTACATTAAACCATCAGTGGATTTCCTTGTTCCCCTGAAAGTTAGATCATTTAAGGAGAAGAGCTTTTCTCAGAGGTTGGCAAGAAGCTGGTAAATGTGTTTATGTGTTGATATGTTTAGGCCTTGATTTCTTGATGTGGATACAACCCCCTTCCCATGTTCTCGGAAATATGAATATAATCCTGTAAAGCACAAACCCCCCACACACACACGTTTCACACACACTCACTTTTACACTCACATCTGGAGATTCTTGTAGATTGAGTAATTCAGTGTCCAGGGCTCTGTGAAACTGTGATTTTGAGCACGGCTCCACAACTCATTCTCTCCATATCTTATCATTCATCCTGAATAATCCAACACCTAATCTCCTTAATTAACAGCAGTCAAACAGTCCAGAACATAATGTGTTTTTGTACTGATCAAAGGCAAGAGGCTCAGGAGTCATTACAGTCGAGATCTCATCATCCACTCTCTTTTTCACCTCTCGTTTGATACACCTGGCTCTCTCTGCTCGACTTAGTGTTCTTGTTAGCTCCATCGATGAATAACGGTGATAGCAGCCATTTTGCTCTCTCTAAGATGATTAACGATAACTAAATGGACGAGGAAGCCGGCGCTGACCAATTAAATCACTCTCTAGTCACAGCACTCAGAAAGTGTACAGGCTCCAAGTTTGTTCGGATGTGGTCCTTCTTATACAAATTTCACGTCAACGAGGATAACCAAACGCAAACGAGGGCAGACTTATGTGTTCGAACAGTCAATCTAAGGCACAGGGTGACACAAGCTCGTTTTAATGGTAGAAAGATGATGGAATGCAATCATTTTCTCCCCCACAGACCTGGTTGGTTCTGAGTCTCTGCTCATCTGTTTTTCATACAGCCTCTTCCTCCTCACCTCAGATGTAAAGTGAGGTGGAACGGCTAGTGGCTTCATGTAAAATAGCCAGTGAGCGCTCATGCATTTTTCATAGAGAGAGAGAGAGACAGACAGAGAGAGACAGACAGGAGCCCTTACCAACTCTATGTTTTGTTTGCATGCCGAGGATGAACGTGGTGTAGGTGTGTGTCCTCTGCTTGGTCTCTTGGCTAAACTCCTTCCCCACTATATAATACTTAACAAATAATACAGACAGACAGACACACAGACAGACACACAAAGAGACACACAGACAGACACACCCCTTCCAGGAAACCTGATGTTGGCCTGGAGCTCATTTTTACACTCTCCCGTGTGTGTGTCAGTCAGCGAGTGGCCTGACAGGAAGTCATTCTGGCCCCCTCGTTGTGTGGAGGAATGTGAGAGGGGATCGGGTATTGGAGCGAGACTACTGGACTACTAGTATACTATCTTAATATAATTATGGTATATATAGGGTTACTGCAGAGAATGGTGTTTACTATCTTAATATAATCATGGTATATATATAGGGTTACTGCAGAGAATGGTGTCTACTATCTTAATATAATCATGGTATATATATAGGGTTACTGCAGAGAATGGTGTCTACTATCTTAATATAATCATGGTATATATATAGGGTTACTGCAGAGAATGCTATCTTAATATTCCTAGGCCGTCATTGAAAATAAGAATTTGTTCTTAACTGACTTGCCTAGTTAAATAAAGGTTAAAAAAAAATGATACTGCAAAACACATTTAAATGCTAAATGAAACATACATAAAGTGTTGATTCTATGTTTCTTGAGCAGAGAAATAAATATTTAAAATTCCAGCACAAAACGCTTATTTCTCTCAAATTTTGTTTTACATCCTTGTTAGTGAGCATTTCTCCTTTGCCAAGATAATCCATCCACCTGACTGGTGTGGCACATCAAGAAGCTGATTAAACAGCATGATGCACCTTGCACAGGTGCACCTTGTGCTGGGGATAATAAATGGCCGCTCTAAAACGTGTCACACAACACAATGTCACACGTCTCAAGTTTTGAGGGACCATGCAATTGGCATGCTGACTGCAGGAATGTCCACCAGAGCTGTTGCCAGAGAATTGAATGTTAATTTCTCTACCATAAGCCTCCTCCAATCTCATTTTAGATAATTTGGCAGTAGGTCCAACTGGCCTCCAGTGGTGTAAAGTACTTAATTAAAAATTATTTAAACTGGTACTTAAGTAGTTTTTTGGGGTATCTGTACTTACTTTACTATTTATATTTTTGGGACAACTTTTACTCCATTACATTCCTAAAGTAAATGATGTACCTTTTACTCACACACTTATTAAGAGAAAATCCCTGGTGATCCATACTGCATCTGATCTGTCGGACTCACTAAACACAAATGCTTTGTTTGTAAATTATGTCTGAGTGTTGGAGTGCCCCTGGCTATCTGTAAATATTTTTTTTAAAACAAGAAAATGGTGCCATCTGGTTTGCTTAATATAAGCCATTTTAAATAACTTATTCTTTTACTTTTGATACTTAAGTATATTTAAAACCAAATACTTTTAGACTTGTACTGAAGTAGTATTTTACTGGGTGACTTTTACTGATGTCATTTTCTATTAATTTAACTTTACTTTTACTCAAGTATGACAATTGGTTGCTTTTTCCACCACTGCCAGCCTCACAACCACAGACCACGTGTAACCACGCTAACCAAGCTTCTTCACCTGCGTGATTGTCTGAGACAAATGTGGGTTTGCACAACAGAAGAATTTCTGCCCAACTGTCAGAAACCGTCTCAGAGAAATGAATCTGTGTGCTCGTCGTCCTCACCAGGGTCTAGACCTGACTGAAGTTCGGTGTCGTAGTGGGAAAATGCCCAACTTTGATGGCCACTGGCACGCTGGAGAAGTGTGCTCTTCACGGATGAATCCCGGTTTGAATTGGACCGGGCAGATGGCAGACAGCGTGTATGGTGTTGTGTGGGTGAGCTGTTTGCTGATGCCAACGTAGTGAACAGAGTGCCCCTTGGTGATGGTGGGGCTATGGTATGAACAACGAACACATTTGCATTTTATCGATGGTAATTTGAATGCACAGAGATACCGTGACGAGATCCTGAGGCACATTGTCTTGCCATTCATCCGCCGCCATCAACCCATGACTCAGCCTTATAATTCATTGCCAAATATGTCACAAGGATCTGTACAGAATTCCTGGAAGCCGAAAATGTCCCAGTTCTTCCATGGCCTGCATACTCGCCAGACATGTCACCCATTGAGCATGTTTGGGATGCTCTGGATCTACGTGTACGACAGCGTGTTCTAGTTCCCGACAATATCAAGCGGGAACTTCACACAGCCATTGAAGAGGAGTGGGACAACATTCCACAGGCCACAGTCGACAGCCTGATCAACTCTATGTGAAGGAGATATGGCCACACCAGATACTGACAGTTTTTTTTTTATCCACACTCTACTTTTTTTTAAAGGTATCTGTGAGCAACAGATGCATATCTGTGTTCCCAGTCATGTGAAATTGTTGCATGTTGCATTTATATCTTTGTTCAGTGTTTAATAAATAATGACTTAGAGTGACTTAGTGTCGTGGTTTTATACATTTTTTCACATTCTTCTCTGTCTATTTTTTTTTTAACTCTTGCTGTACACACACAAACACACTTACACTCTCACGCTATTGGACACTTTCTCTCTCTTCTTCACTACCTCAGGTCCTTTGTGTTAACCTATGAGACATCAGTTTACCACATGAACTGTCAAGACACATTTCCCATCGATTCCCATTCCCCATAGGTGTGTAACAACCGTCTGAAGAATTCCCAACATTTCAGAGGGATTCTAAGGCTATCCAGACCTCTATTCAATTTATCCAATATGTCAAATGACTTTCTCTTTCATTGAGGAAACTCTTGGGAGAATAGTTACCAGGCCCAGATCTTTATATTGACTGTGTTAATTTGTCTGGACTTCATTCATATCGACTCCGGGCTTTCTTCATAACAACCCGTGGTTCTACCCCCAGTGGACAGGAGTGTGTTTTCCGATGTGCTTGTCGCTTCGCTAGCTATTTCAAGCCCCGGGCGTCGGGTGACGAGGGATGGGGAAAACACAAGCAGGAGGATTTATTTTGATTTTTCAAAAGCCCTTTATTTATTTTTTTCCTCATTTTTTCCCTCCTTCCTTTCGTCTGGTACCCCTCCACCCGCCTATTGTCTTCATTATACCGCTCTAGACTGCTATCTTAAGGGATTCCCAAAATAAGATCCCCCCACTCTCAGGATAAGCAAAGAGAGGTTTCCGTTAAAAAAAAACTCACAGCGCTATCTTCCAAATAACATCTTCCCTTTTCCAAGATGGCGGTCGCACCTGTTCGAGGCTTTGCTGACACTACTTCTTTGTTCTTCCACAACGGCCGCCACACCCGTTCGGGGCTTCGCTGCCACTACTTATTCATTCTTCTGAGATGTCCGACGCACCCGTTCGGTCTTCACTGCCACTTCTTCGTCATTCTTCCAAGATGGCCGCAACACCCGTTTGGGGCTTCACTGCCATTACTTCTCTGTTCACATGATCCACTTGGCTCTACATTTCTCTCACTGGGGTCAGCTGTCAGGGGCAATATGAGCCCCACCAGAGCTGAGTGTCATTCGTGCTTAAAGGTTCAGAGGATGTTCAATATGAGCCACACAGAGAAATAGACCTAGGTGTCAGAGGATGTTCAATATGAGAGAGAGAGAGAGAGAAAGCGAGCTTGGTGTCAGAGGATGTTCAATATGAGAGAGAGAGAGAGAGAGCTGGGTGTCAGAGAATGTTCAATATGAGCCACACAGAGAGATAGACCTAGGTGTCAGAGGAGGTTCAATATGAGAGAGAGAGAGAGAGAGAGAGAGAGAGCTTGGTGTCAGAGGATGTTCAATATGAGAGAGAGAGAGAGAGAGCTGGGTGTCAGAGAATGTTCAATATGAGACAGAGAGATTATTATCTACCTCACTTGCTTTGGCAATGTTAACACATGTTTCCCATGCCAATAAAGCCCTTGAATTGAATTGAGAAAGAGAGAGCTGGGTGTCAGAGAATGTTAAATATGAGACACACAGAGAGAGAGAGTGTCAGAGGATGTTCAATATGAGCCACACACAGAGAGTGTCAGAAGATGTTCAATATGTGTCAGAGGATTTTCAATATGAGCCACACAGAGAGTGAGAGAGAGCTGGGTGTCAGAGGATGTTCAATATGAACCACAGAGAGAGAGAGAGAGAGATGTGTGTCAGGGGATGCTCAGAGGATGTTCAATATGAGCCACACAGATCTTGGTGTCAGAGAATTTTCAATATGAGCCACAGAGAGAGAGAGAGAGCTGGGTGTCAGAGAATGTTCAATATGAGCCACACAGTGAGAGAGAGAGAGAGCTGGGTGTCAGTGGATGTTCAATATGAGCCACACAGTGAGAGAGAGAGAGCTGGGTGTCAGAGAATGTTCAATATGAGCCACACAGTGAGAGAGAGAGAGCTGGGTGTCAGAAGATGTTCAATATGAGCCACAGAGTGAGAGAGAGAGAGCTGGGTGTCAGATGATGTTCAATATGAGCCACACAGTGAGAGAGAGAGAGCTGGGTGTCAGAGAATGTTCAATATGAGCCAACATGAAGGTCTGTGTTTTTCAGTCCCTCATGATTCTCCGCCACCCTCACTGCCCCCGCTTGTGCCCTCCTATGTCCTGTACCCATGTCTCCCTAGCCCAGCAGCAGTGTAACAATCTGTAAGCCGCCCCAGTTTTTGTAGATTCATTTAGCTTTTTATCAATCAGCGGTGCTGCTAGCCACAGGGGAGACACTATCTGTTCTGGGCTGTGGCGGTGGTGGGGGTGGTGGGGGTGGTGGGGGCGGGGGAATGGTCCTGTGAGATGACACATCCACCACTAGGAAGGCTATGGGGAGATTAGACAGAGGCCAATATATATTGGGAACTGGGAAGTGCTGTTTTTAGTGGAAGTGCTGTTTTTAGTGGGAGTGCTGTTTTTAGTAGAAGTGCTGTTTTTAGTGGGAGTGCTGTTTTTAGTAGATGTGCTGTTTTTAATAGAAGTGCTGTTTTTAGTGGAAGTGCTGTTTTTAGTGGGAGTGCTGTTTTTAGTGGGAGTGCTGTTTTTAGTGGGAGTGTTGTTTTTAGTAGAAGTGCTGTTTTTAGTGGGAGTGCTGTTTTTAGTAGAAGTGCTGTTTTTAATAGAAGTGCTGTTTTTAATGGGAGTGCTGTTTTTAGTAGAAGTGCTGTTTTTAGTAGAAGTGCTGTTACCTCTCTCTCCTCTACACAGGTCCATCCTTTCACCCAATGCATTCCAGTGACTTCCAAAGGGGCCTTGACTAGCTTCTACTGGCACACTCGTTAATTAAGTTCCAATGCTTCCAGCAGACAGGGAACATCCCAATAAATCCCCACCAATGCAGCAGCATGAATCCCTGGGCCAACTCCACCAAGTTAGCCACGCTAACCCGGCCCTAATGGCGTCGCAAATCTCCCTGCTTATCTGCCCGCATTGAAGAGAAGAACCATTGAGCAGGGTCATAGTAGACCAGGGCTTGGTAACTCTGTTCCTGGTGTGCCACAGTTACTGCAGGATATTCTTCCAACTAGGCATCACACCAGGGACGCGTTCATTTTGGTTTGTACTGAATGCTATGTTTTCCTCCCTGTTTTAAAACTGGTCGTTCAGTACATTTTTATGTGCTGAACGCAGCCCTGACCAACTGAGCTAATTGATCAGTTCAGTAATTGCCTAAATTCAACACACCTGGTCTTTCAGGTTGGCTTAAATCAAAAACATGAAGTGTCTGAGGCACTCCAGGACCAGGGTTGTCTGAGGCACTCCAGGACCAGGGTTGTCTGAGGGACTCCAGGACCAGGGTTGTCTGAGGCACTCCAGGACCAGGGTTGTCTGAGGCACTCCAGGACCAGGGTTGTCTGAGGGACTCCAGGACCAGGGTTGTCTGAGGGACTCCAGGACCAGGGTTGTCTGAGGCACTCCAGGACCAGGGTTGTCTGAGGGACTCCAGGACCAGGTTTGTCTGAGGGACTCCAGGACCAGGGTTGTCTGAGGCACTCCAGGACCAGGGTTGTCTGAGGGACTCCAGGACCAGGGTTGTCTGAGGCACTCCAGGACCAGGGTTGTCTGAGGGACTCCAGGACCAGGGTTGTCTGCCCCTGATATTAGATGTTAGATATTTAAGTATTGAGGCTTTAGATCCTGTGGTGTATCCTGAATTACACGAAGCTAAGGGCTGTTATTAAGGCATTCGACCCTGTGGTGTACCCTAAATTACACAAAGCTAAGGGCTGTTATTAAGGCATTAGACCCTGTGCTGTACCCTAAATTACACAAAGCTAAGGGCTGTTCTTAGGCAAAATGCCAAAATGAGTACTCATTTTGTTTGTGTTAAGTAATTTTGATTAAACACTCTCGTTTACCCAGCAATTTAAAATATCATATGAAGATGTTGAAAATGTAAACCTATTTGGTTTGACCATGTTCTTCGCTGTAGTTGTTTATTTAGATTGAACAGGCCTTGGTCTATATCCTCAGTATTCGTGCCCTGGAGGGAAATGTGTGAGGAATTTGAGTAGGGCTGTGATTGAAGGGGTTTAGGAACATTGTTGTGGTGCTTAACTCATGCATACGCACGCATAACAGGCACATGTCCGCACACACCCGTAAGCAAGCACACACACATTACACACATTACACACACTCTTTCTCTCTCTCCTCTTTTCAGGGGGAGGTTAAGTGAAGGTTTAAATGGGCTTGTAGAGCGCGAGAGGAGCTTTTACAGGGGATGCTGTGTGCATCTCTCCTCTGTATGTATGTGTGCGTGTGCATGCCTCCTCTTCATGTGTCAGTGTGTCTCTGTGTATCCTCCCCCTCTCCCCAGCTCCCCATCTCCCCAGCTCCCCCTCAGCTCCCCCTCTAAACCAGCT
>NC_143022.1:11787500-11877500 GCF_057628025.1 Oncorhynchus mykiss | reverse complement strand
GGCCTAGTGGGGTTAAGGGTACTTCCTTACCCCGTGCGGCGACAGAAGGGGAGATGAGAATAAAAGAGGTCGTTGCCAAAAGCAAAGGCACCCCTTTGCCAAATGGGCCCTCTGGAATTGTGTTTGTGTGTGCATGCGTGCGCACCGTGCACACATGCCGCGCATTATTCATGAATACACAGTGCAACATAACACACACACACACACAACTATAACACATACACACAACTATAACACACACACAACTATAACACACACACACACAACTATAACACACACACACAACTATAACACACACACACAAACAAACAAACAAACTGTGTGTGTCTCCAGAGATGGCAGGGCTGTGCGAGCCATATGGAGCTGCCTGCATCTTGCTGAGAGCGCTTGACGACAGCTGAACAGCTTGAGGTGCACATTCATTTAACCACACACACACACACACACACACACACACACACACATATACACACATTTACTGCAAATGTAATTCCTTAAACAAAGACGACGGGGAAGAATTGCCACGACGACGCTATCAATCAAAAACAATTCATAGTCAAATTCTAAGCGCACACACACACACACACACACACACACACACACACACACACACACACACACACACACACACACACACACACACACTAAAGGAGAATCGTGACTGTAGTGCAGTGCAGGCCTAGAACTGTGATTAGGACTGGCCTAAAATACATGCAGGGGGAGGGTTCCTTTTTATTTAGTAAAACCGACAATGGGTAGCAACGGCTCTCCCTGAAAACAAGTGTTCACCTACCCTGCTTTTATGCCTCTTTGAAATCAAGCCAACCGGCTCTCTCCCTCGTGCCAAAAACAAGAACAATTTAAGCTTGAATTGATTTTTCTTCTTGTCCGTTCCAACATCCCGCCCCCACTTGGTTTTTCTCAGTCCGGTGAACACCTTGAGTCAAATTTTACTTCCTATACTCCAGGTTGTCCAACCTAGCAAGAAACCCTACTGAGTGCTTTTTAATTTAAGGGATTCAAAGTCCCCGTTCCAGTGATTTTCATTAAAGGCAGCCCACTCGTTTTGGTTCAAGCTCGCTGGGTACTAACTGGGCAGAGGCAGGACTGAGAGACAGCACTGGAACAGTTTTTCTCAGTGGAAGAGACTTTGCCAAATGATGCAAGGTACTTTCTGCTTTCTACATTGTCGTTTATACCTCAGTCACCACAAATAGATACTGTACTCTCTGCTTTGTCCACATCAAGCGACCTGTTTATTGGAGTAGTGGACCATGATTCTGAGTCACATTCACAACAAACTGTGTTTGAGACTTGCTCGGTAACCACTTCTTCAAATCCACGATGCTAATGGCTTGAAATACTAGCCTGTTCTTCATTATTCTCACTTAAAGTAGTCCTGTTTTGATATTGCAAATAAATACAATGCCATTGTATTTTTCAATATATAGACACACTCGATGTACTTTAATAAAATCAACTATATATGCATTGAGCTTGTCTGATGCTTTCTGCACATAGCCTGTCTTTTCTTGAGAGCCAGGTCTGCCTACGGTGGCCTTTCTCAATAGCAAGGCTATGCTCACTGAGTCTGTAAAAGGTCAAAGTTTTCCTTAATAAGCTTGGGTCAGTCACAGTGGTCAGGTATTCTGCCACTGTGTACTCTTGGTTTAGAGCCAAATAGCATTCTAGTTTGCTCTGTTTTTTGTTAATTCTTTCCAATGTGTCAAATAATTATATTTTTGTTTTCTCATGATTTGGTTGGGTCTAATTGAGTTGCTGTCCAGGGGCTCTGTGGGGTCTGTTTGTGTTTGTGAACAGAGCACCAGGATCAGCTTGCTTAGGGGACTCTCTCCAGGTTCATCTCTCTGTAGGTGATGGCTTTGTAATGGAAGGTTTGGGAATCGCTTCCTTTTAGGTGGTTGTAGAATTTAAAGTCTCTTTTCTGGATTTTGATCATTAGCGGGTATCGGCCTAATTCTGCTCTGCATGCATTATTTGGTGTTCTACGTTGTACACTGAGGATATTTTGGGCAGAAATCTGAATGCAGTGTCTCAATTTGGTGTTTGTCCCATTTTGTGAATTATTGGTTGTTGAGCACACCCAAGACCTCACTACCATAAAGGGCAATGGGTTTTATAACTCATTCAAGTATTTTTTAGCCAGATCATAATTGGTATGTCGAATTTTTGTTCCTTTTGATGGAGCCTTGCCTTGTCTCTCAGCGCGTTCACAGCTTTGTGGAAGTTACCTGTGGCGCTGATTTTTAGGCCAAGGTATGTATAGTGTTTTATGTAATCTAGGGCAATGGGGTCTAGATGGAATTTGTATTTGTGGTCCCGGTGACTGGACCTTTTTTGGAACACATTATTTTGGTCTTACTGAAATTTACTGTCACCGGTCTGACAGAATCTGTGCAGAAGATCTAGGTTCTGCTGTAAGCCCTCCTTGGTTGGTGACAGGAGCACCAGAACATCAGCAAACAGTAGAAATTTGACTTCAGATTCTAGTAGGGTGAGGCCGGGTGCTGCACACTATTCTAGTGCTCTCTCTAACTCTATGATATATATGTTGAAGAGGGTGGGGCTTAAGCTGCATCCCTGTCTTACCCCATGGCCCTGTGGGAAGAAATGTGTGTGTTTTTTTCCCTATTTTAACCGGACACTTGATGTTTGTGTACATGGATTTTATAATGGCGGTTGTTTTTCCCCCAACACCACTTTCCATCAATTTGTATAGCAGACCCTCATGTCAAATTGTGTCAAATACTTTTTTTGAAATCAAAAAAGCATGAGAAGACTTTGCCTTTGTTTTAGTTTGTTTGTTTGTCAATTAGGGTGTGTAGGGTGAATATGTGGTCTGTCTTATGGTAATTTGGTAAAAAGACAATTTGCTCAGTACGTTGTTTTCACTGAGGAAATTTACGAGTCTGCTGTTAATGATAATGCAGAGGATTTTCCCAAGGTTGCTGTTGACGCATGTCCCATTGTAGTTATTGGGGCCAAATTTGATCAGTCCTTGGTTCCAAGCACGTTTCACTACTCCCCCCCCATCTCTCTCTCCATATCTCCCTCTGTGAGTTCTGTGGTATATTCCAGTAGAGAGTGAGACCGGGTCAATTGATCGCTGCTGATAGAAAGGACCTAGAGTGATGCTTCTCCCTGTCTCTCTCAGATGGACGCCTCCACAGACCCACCTCGTTTATCTGACCACTACCTCAATTCCACTGGCACGTTTGGGCCCGAGGGTATCTCTCTGTGTGTGTACATGTGTTTGTGTGTGTGTGTTGTGGTGTGTGTGTTTGTGTGTGTTTTTGTGTGTGTGTGTTGGTTAGTGTGTGCGTGTGTTGGAATCTGTGTGTTGGCGTGTGTGTGTTGGGGTGTGTTGGGGTGTGTGTGTTGGGATGTGTGTGTTGGGGTGTGTGTGTTGGGGTGTGTTGGGATGTGTGTGTTGGGATGTGTGTGTTGGGATGTGTGTGTTGGAGTGTGTGTGTTGGGATGTGTGTGTTGTGATGTGTGTGCTGGGGTGTGTGATGGGGTGTGTGTTTGTGTGTGTGTTTGTGTGTGTGTGTGTGTGTGTGTGTGTGTGTGTGTGTGTGTGTGTTGGGGTGTGTGTGTGTTGGGGTGTGTTTTTGTGTGTGTATTGGGGTGTGTGTTTGTGTGTGTGTATGGGGTGTGTGTTGTGGTGTGTGTTTGTGTGTGTGTGTTGGGGTGTGTGTGTGTGGGGGTGTGTGTTGGGGTGTGTGTTTGTGTGTGTGTGTTGGGGTGTGTGAGCTTTCTCTCTCTCCTTTTTTCTCTGTCCATCATTCTTTCTGTCTGTCTCAGTGTGTATTATTTGTAATACGTTTTATTCTAAATGTATGAGTGGTTAGATTAAGGGATTTTACACGTCTCAGTCGTTAGTCTTTTAGGCCTAAACGAGGCAGGGATGGATTGTGTTGGCCCATGCTGTGAAGGAATGCTGTGTAGTATAAAAGCCAGCCATTTAAGAGCTTTATCAGCTGCATGAACCCTCAACTCTGACTCCGCTCAGAAACCTCTCAGTTGGCAACAGAGAAACCAGGGAGTTTGGTCTCAGGGGAGAGTTAAATGAACTGTGACTGAGAGTCACGGGGTAGCGGGATGTGTGTGTTGGGATTTGTGTGTGTGTTGGGATTTGTGTGTTGGGGTGTGTGTGTGTGTTGGGATTTGTGTGTGTTGGGATTTGTGTGTGTTGGGATGTGTGTGTGTGTTGGGATGTGTGTGGGTGTGTGTGTTGAGATATGTGTGTTGGGATGTGTTGTGTGTGTTGGGATGTGTGTGTGTTTGGATGTGTGTGTGTGTTGGGGTGTGTGTGTGTGTGTGTGTGTGTGTGTGTGTGTGTGTGTGTGTGTGTGTGTGTGTGTGTGTGTGTGTGTGTGTTGGGATGTGTGTGTTGGGGTGTGTGTGTGTGTTGAGATGTGTGTGTGTTGGCATGTGTGTGTTGGGATATGTGTGTGTGGCTACACTCCTTAGTGTACATGTGCGTGTATGCATGTCGTTGTGTGTGTGTATGTTTGTGCGTGCATGTAGGATTCCACTACTGTTTGTGTGTTGGACCCAGGATAGCTTTCTGGGGAACACTGCCGATCTTCATGACTCCTCAATCACGTGGCCATGTCCGACCCATCCCTGAACCCTCCAACCCCCACCTCGCCAGTCCCTGCTCTTGTAATGTAGGAATACATTAACCCAGGCCAGGCATTGGTCGCCCACTCAGGAACCTTATCCCCCTGACTCGCCAGTCCATCCCCGGGCATCCCAACAAGTCAAGTCACACTCGGGTCATGTGACTTTCTCTCACTCTCTCTACCCCTCCACACACTCTAGTTCAGAGTCAGAACTTTCCAGAAGTCTCCCTACTTTATTCCTGACTCCCACGTCGGCCATTTTAGATTTAATCAACAACTCAAAAAGAGGGGATATCCAGGGGTATAGACTCAGCTAAATATTAGAAGTCAGGCAGTAACAGGGTGACATGCTACATTTAGTCTTATTCGTCTTGGTTTGACCTCAGCTAGACGAGGGAGGCCGAGGTCACTTGTTTTCCCTGGATGGGGGGGGGGGACGACGACATAGAGGAGTAGTAGGTGTCAGCCACTACTGACCCACTTGCAGCGGTCCAAGGCACTGCATCTCAGTGCAAGAGGCGTCACTACAGTCCCTGGTTCGAATCCAGACTGTATCACATGATCACATCACGTGATTGGGAGTCCCATAGGGTGGCTCACAATTGGCCCAGCATCGTCCAGGGTTTGGCCGTCATTGTAAAATAAACATTTGTTCTTAACTGACTTGCCTAGTTAAATATTTAAAAAATAATAATAATAATAAAATAGTGACCCATCTGTCTCTGGTCTTTTATAGAGCCTCGCTGGAGGCAGGAGACAACGAGAACTACCCCCCCTCTAATACTGACAGGCTGTGTCCCAAATGGCACCCCATGCCTTGTATAGTGCACTACTATTAAAATAGGGCACTCTATAGGGAGTAGGGACGATCATTTGGGATGCTGTCCGTCTGTCTGTCTGTATACGATAAGCACTATTCATCGCCATTACAGTTGCTGCTGTTAATAACGGATTACCCATTGTCGTGCTTACGTCTCCAGGTAAGCTATGGCGTGCCAGCACCAGAGTGATCTGAAGCAGAGAGAATCAACAAACGATTACTTCCTGGGAATAGCTTAACTAGTGGGTAAGAATATGCCACTCTCCCATTGGTCTACGGAAAGTAATTGCATGTTGAGTCTCTCTGGCTATAGCACCCGTTGGTATTGCATGGATATGGGCAAGCGGCTATAGTGCAATCCTATCATGCTGATACTGTAGAGACAGATGAGTGTAGTAAAATGTAATGAACATAGAAACGGTATTGTCCGCTCGGAGATGGGGAAATTGACCTTGGCCGTACCTCACAAGTCACTTACGTCACACTTACGTCACAAGATGCTTTTACGCTAATGCTACTCACTGTTCATTATCTATGCACAGTCACTTCACCCCTACCTGCATGTACATATTACCTCAATTACCTTGACTAACCTGTACCCCTACACATTGACTCAGTACCCCCTGTATATATAGACTCATTATTTATTTCTTTATTGTTACTTTTTTAAACTTTAGTTTATTTACTCTCAATTAACTCTTATTTTTCTTAAAACTGCATTGTTGGTTAAGGGCTTGTAAGTAAGCATTTCACGGTAAGATCTACACCTGTTGCATTCGGCGCATGTGACAAATACATTTTGATTTGATCTGATCACATTTACTGTTTTGCTCCTTGATAATCTCGCCCTAGGTGAATTACTGTGTAGTGCTCAGGCAAATCGCTGATCATTTGACCCAAATTGGTGGCAGATTGGTAGGATTCACTTCTTTCAATTAATGTCCCTGAAAGAGGGAGTGTGAAGAGATGGATTTCCTTGATGAACAATGTATTCATCAGAAGAGCACATCTGTGTGGTGTCTCTCTCTCTCTCTCTCTTACACACACACACACACACACACACACACACACACACACACACACACACACACACACACACACACACACACACACACACACACACACACACACACACACATATTGGATGTCAAAAAGCTGCCGGTAAATTGTAATCCTTTCATCAATTTAATAGTGCAAATAATGCTAAAATACTCCAAATTCATCCCAAAAAAATCGAAGGAAATCATTCGTGCTTGATTGAGCTCGCCTTGGACTAATAGAATACTCCCGAAACTCCAAAGCCCGCCCATCAGGGACACCTGGCAGGCTTGAGCAAACTTTCAAAATATTTGTAATATTTAAAATAGTATTTGAACCCAGGTCTGTAAAAAGGGGAAATCCCCTTTGAATAAATAGACACATGCATCTGTATTCACTGTTAGCCCATACAATTCACCAGACACATGCATCTGTATTCACTGTTAGCCCATACAATTCACCAGACACATGCATCTGTATTCACTGTTAGCCCGTACAATTCACCAGACACATGCATCTGTATTCACTGTTAGCCCGTACAATTCACCAGACACATGCATCTGTATTCACTGTTAGCCCATACAATTCACCAGACACATGCATCTGTATTCACTGTTAGCCCATACAATTCACCAGACACATGCATCTGTATTCACTGTTAGCCCGTACAATTCACCAGACACATGCATCTGTATTCACTGTTAGCCCGTACAATTCACCAGACACATGCATCTGTATTCACTGTTAGCCCGTACAATTCACCAGACACATGCATCTGTATTCACTGTTAGCCCATACAATTCACCAGACACATGCATCTGTATTCACTGTTAGCCCATACAATTCACCAGACACATGCATCTGTATTCACTGTTAGCCCATACAATTCACCAGACACATGCATCTGTATTCACTGTTAGCCCATACAATTCACCAGACACATGCATCTGTATTCACTGTTAGCCCGTACAATTCACCAGACACATGCATCTGTATTCACTGTTAGCCCATACAATTCACCAGACACATGCATCTGTATTCACTGTTAGCCCATACAATTCACCAGACACATGCATCTGTATTCACTGTTAGCCCGTACAATTCACCAGACACATGCATCTGTATTCACTGTTAGCCCGTACAATTCACCAGACACATGGTCTAGTACGATCCCACCAGTGGAGGCTGCTGACGGCTCGTAGTAATGGCTGGAATGGAGTCAATGGAGTGATATTAAACATGTGGTTTTCATGTTGTTTCCATGTTGTTGATACCATTACATTGATTCCATTCCAGCCATGACTATGAGCCGTCCTCCCCTCAGCAGTCTCCTCTGGTCCCCACTCGGCCGGGTCCGGCTGACACACTGCCATCACAGGAGCCGGTTTCATCTAGCGGTGAATAAAGTAGGAGCTGGGCTGGAATACTAACGAACCAGGAAAGCAGGGATGCTGCTGTAACTGTCAGTTAAAGTGACTGGCACTGTAATTGTGTCCCTCTGATAGGACCAACCGAACACACGCACTCGCACGATCACATGCATAAACATGTATACACACACATATAAACGTGTGCGCACACACTCACATACCACACACACACACACACACACACACAAAAACACACACACACACACACCGTGCGTCCTATAATGTCTTTTAGGATTTATTTATACATCTCAACCAACCCCATAATGTTATTTGGAGTATTCAAATTCTTGTGTAACGCTTTCTTAATTCATCCCTCACACCAATTACTCCTCCACCTCCCCCTTTTACCACAATTTTCTTCTGCCGTCCATCTGTTTTTATCCACCTCCATCCCTCGTTCTCTCCATCTCCACCTCCATCCCTCGTTCTCTCCATCTCCACCTCCATCCCTCGTTCTCTCCATCTCCACCTCCATCCCTCGTTCTCTCCATCTCCACCTCCATCCCTCATTCTCTCCATCTCCACCTCCATCCCTCGTTCTCTCCACCTCCATCCCTCGTTCTCTCCATATCCACCTCCATCCCTCGTTCTCTCCATCTCCACCTCCATCCCAAATTCTCTCCATCTCTACCTCCATCCCTCGTTCTCTCCATCTCCACCTCCATCCCTCGTTCTCTCCATCTTCACCTTCATCCCTCGTTCTCTCCATCTCCACTTCCCTCCCTCATTCTCTCCATCACCACCTCCATCCCTCGTTCACTCCATCACCACCTTCATCTCTCGTTCACTCCATCACCACCTCCATCCCTCGTTCTCTCCATCTCTACCTCCATCCCTCATTCTCTCCATCTCCACCTCCATCCCTCGTTCTCTCCACCTCCATCCCTCATTCTCTCCATCTACACCTCCATCCCTCATTCTCTCCATCTCCACCTCCATCCATCTGTTTCTCTCCATCTCCACCGCTTTCCAGTTGTTTCTCTACATTTCCACCTCCATCCCTCGTTCTCTCTACCTCCATCCCTCGTTCTCTCCATCTCCACCGCCTTCCAGCTGTTTCTCTCCATTTCCACCTCCATCCCTTATTCTCTCCATCTCCACCTCCATCCCTCGTTCTCTCCACCTCCATCCCTCATTCTCTCAATCTCCACCTCCATCCCTCATTCTCTCCATCTCCACCATCTTCCATCTCTCTCCATCTCCACCTCCATCCCTCATTCTCTCCATCTCCACCATCTTCCAGCTGTTTCTCTCCATCTCCACCTCCATCCCTCGTTCTCTCCACCTCCATCCCTCATTCTCTCAATCTCCACCTCCATCCCTCATTCTCTCCATCTCCACCTCCATCCCTCATTCTCTCCATCTCCACCATCTTCCATCTGTTTCTCTCCATCTCCACCGCCATCACTTGTTCTCGCCATCTCGTTCTCACCTTCCATTTGTTTCTCTCCATATGCACCACCATCCCTAACAGTCCTGTTGCCCTCTCGGGCAGCTTTCACTTTGAGACTCACTCTGATTCCTGTCTGTCTGTCTGTCAGTACTGGCGGGTGGCCAGTGCTTGACGTCACCCCTTTTGTCAAGGACTAATGTCTCCCTGTACCCCCTGCCTCCTGTCGTGACCGCTGCGGTGTGGTGTAATTAAATGCTACCCATTTATAATGTGTCCTTCCTGGCTCTGCCGCCCACCAAGGTGATGCTTGTCAGAGATGGCCGGCGACCTCTGCCCTTTGTTAAGCTTGTAGGGCGTGGGCGACTGGTCGGGAGAAAGCGGAACAGGCGAAGTGATTCTCTCTCTCGCTCCCTCTCCCTCTGCGGCCAACCAGGCCCATCATATCAGGGTCAGTCAGCGAGACAGATAGTGTACCCTCTGCAGTAGACAAAGTGGGCTGTAATAATGCCTACATTTAGGGGTCAGCTCTAAACAATTCCTCGCGGTCACTCTCCAGCAGACCTTGTGTGCTCAACCTTATAGATGCTATGTTAAGAGGTGACAAAATAGGTTCTAGCACTTAATTCAGGAATATAACAACTGTGTTGCACAGTTTTATTAGTCGTTTTTTGAGGTCTTGTCAGTTAAAAACAAACAAACACTCAAACTGGACAGTTTTATCTCAATCTATTCATTCAAAGACTCAATAATGGACGCTCTTACTGACAGTTGTGGATGCTTTGCGTGATGTATTGTTGTCTCTACCTTCTTGCCCTTTGTGCTGTTATCTGTGCCCAATAATGTTTGTACCATATTTTGTGCTGCTACCATGTTGTGTTGCCACCATGTTGTTGTCATGTGTTGCTGCCTTGCTATGTTGTTGTCTTAGGTCTCTCTTTATGTAGTGTTGTGTTTTCTCTCTTGTCGTGATGTGTGTTTTGTCCTATATTTATATGTTTATTTGTAATTGTTATGTTTAATCCCAGCCCCTATCGTCATTGTAAATAATAATTTATTCATAACTGACTTGCATAGTAAAATAAATGTTAAATCAAACAAAATAAAAATAATCACAAAAGTAATCATAATAATCACAATAATTTTGATCATTTTTGTAAACATTTAATGCATTGTGGTTTGAATGCTGTAACACAAAATAAAACAAAAGTCCCATTACTGATTATCACTTATTAACCATTATTTATTCATATTACTTTAATAAAATATTTCAGATATTGTATATATTACATCTTGTTTTATTTTATGACTTTATTATTTTATTCCAAGTCATCAACTCATCTCTATAGAGCTGCTGCTTATCCTGTCTGACAAAATCACTATTTTAGTAGTTCTTCTAAGTAAATAAGACCTACTTTTATGACCGCTGAACACCAACTGTCAATCACTTAGATCATGTATTTCCAGGTAGACAATCCTCGCAAAGCAACTGCTCTCTATCCCTCTCAAAGTGCATGTGTCTCTTCTCCCTATCCGTGTCTGCCCCACACTAGAGAGGAAGAGACAAGCGAGAGGTTTCATTTTCTGTGCAAAATAAGCCCAATGCGTTTTTAAGGGCTTATTTTGGATCTAAGCTTGTCGCCTGCCTTCCTGCCTTTGGGACAATGACTCCCATTGTTAGGCAGAAACATGAGCATCTCGTCATTATATACAGATCTATGCCCTATGGACAGTAGGCGCGCAATGCATTATGGTCATCGTAGTTAATTACAATGTTTTCTGCGCAAAACTATGTAGAATATTGGCTTGTTGGAAACTACAACTCCCAACTACATTGAACAATTCGGGCTTGAAATTATTTATCTCTAGAGAAACAGCACATGAAGCTCACAGAAATAATTCTAATAATTTAACCAATGTTGGTCAAATAGTTGTTTGATTAACCGAAATGTTTTGGTTTTTAAATCAGCACCAAACAGGTATGTGTGGGCTACACATGGTATACACTGTCCAATGAAATGCTGACTTGCAGGTTCCTTCTGGACAATGCAACAACAATAAGAAATAACACAAGACAAGAATACGAACATAAAGGTAATGTCTCAGTAGAATATAATACATTTTTTCAGCATAAGTATAATACAGGAAGACAATTTATAGTGCAATATTTACACGTGTTTTTGGGAAGGGGGAATTGTGGGGGCAAGTGTTTAAACTCTGCAGTATTTAGCAATCATAATAAGAGTCTGGTAGCAGCAGTTGTGATGTGTGTTTAAACATTTGTTACTCCAGTTTCTTGCTTGACTATGTATTTATGAGCGACTGTCAGCCATTTTGTCTCCTCACTCACTCTGAGGGGAAGTGTTTTTATAGTCTCAACAACAGTGGATCTCTCTTGCCTGCCAGTGCCGGCAGGCAAGCTCAAGAAGAAAAGCCTTAACTTCTGATGAAAGACCAAAGCCCGAGGGGTTGCTGGGAGGTTGGCCCTGGTTGGCTCAGGGGCGGCGCTGAGGTGTCAACCGTCGCTCCCGGCTGTCTGAACACCATCTCTTTGGAGCAACCTGACTTAGAGCAAAGGCTCATGGGAAAGCTCCTCCTGGAGAGAGGGTTGTTGTCAGGCCAGTGTATTGGGTATCTTTTAATGTGGTCACTGGAGTCCGTCTGTAGCTCTCTACCTAGAAAAATGACCTTCCTCCACAGTGGGCTCCAACTGCAGGCGTCCTCATGCTTCCCATCCGAAACAGTTCAGAACAAAAGTTTTTGTTAGTTTTGACCTTCGACAAGAGTTTTGTTTGTGCACACAACATTTTTTTTCTCGTGGAAAGCCGAAGTTTGAAATACATCCCTTCTTTGGTGATTGGTCAACTGTAGGGGTTTTTCAATTAAGTGTTTGTTGTCATTCAACACTTTTTCATGCACATTTTTTCACTTGAGAACTACTGCACCAAACATCCTAGTTAGATGTAAAATTGTGCGACTAAGATCTCCCCTGCAAAAACATCAAAATTAATTACACATTTCTTGAGTTATCTTAGATTAATTCAGACTATTTATAGTCCAATATATTGGCTAAATAAAATCAAATGTTATTGGTCACATACACATTGTTAGCAGATGTTATTGCGAATGTAGTGAAATGCTTATGCTTCTAGAACAGTGAAGCAGTATATAACAGGTAATGTCTAACAATTCCACAACAAAACCTAATATCTAACAAATTCCACAACAAAACTTAATACACACAATCTAGTAAAGGAATGGGATGAGAATATATAAGTATAAAATATATGGATCAGCAGTGACAGAGCAGTTAAGATACAATAGATAGTAAAGAATAGATTGTGAAGGACACAGTATACAGTGTATACATATGAGATGAGTAATGTGAGATATGTAAACATTCTTAAAGTGGTATTAAAGTGAGTAGTGTTCCATTTATTATAGTGGCCAATGATATCAAGTCTATAGGTAGGCAGCCTGATGGCCTTGAGATAGAAGCTGTTTTTCAATCTCTCTCTCCCAGCTTTTATGCACCTGTACTGACCTCTCCTTCTGGATGATAGCGGGGTGAACAGGCTGTGGCTCGGGTGGTTATTGTCCTTTATGATATTTTTGGCCTTCCTGTGACATTGGGTGCTGTAGGTGTCCTGGAGGGCAGGCAGTTTGCCCCCGGTGATGCGGTGTGCAGACCGCACCACCCTCTGGAGAGCCCTGCTGTCGTGGACAGTACAGTTGCCGTACCAGGTGGTGATACAGCCCGACAGGATGCTCTCAATTGTGCACCTGTAAAAGTTAGTGAGGGTTTTTGGTGACAAGCCACATTTTTTCAGCCTCCTGAGGTTGAAGAGCCTTCTTCACCACACTGTCTGTGTGCGTGGACCATTTCAATTCATCAGTGATATGTACACAGAGGAACTTAAAACTTTTCACCTTCTCCACTGCTGTCTCGTCGTTGTGGTTAGAGGGGTGCTCCCTTTGCTGTTTCCTGAAGTCCACGAACATCTCTTTTGTTTTGCTGACATTGAGTGAGAGGTTATTTTCCTGACAACACACTTCGAGGCCGTTCTGTACCATCACTCATTCATATATCTTTATGTACATATTCTTTATCCCTTTACACTTGTGTGTATAAGGTAGTAGTTGTGAAATTGTTAGGTTAGATTACTCGTTGGTTATTACTGCATTGTCGGAACTAGAAGCACAAGCATTTCGCTACACTCGCATTAACATCTGCTAACCATGTGTATGTGACAAATAGAATTTGATTTGATTTGATTTGAAACACGGTTCTAGAGACTGTTGACATCTAGTGGAAGCCTTAGGAAGTGCAATATGACCCCATAGACACTGTATATTGGATAGACAATGAGTTGAAAAACTGCAAACCTCAGATTTCCCACTTCCTGGTTGGATTTTTTCTCAGGTTTTTGCCAGCCATATGAGTTCTGTTATACTCACAGACATCATTCAAACAGTTTTAGAAACTTCAGAGTGTTTTCTATCCAAATCTACTAATAATATGCATATGTTAGCAACCGGCCTGAGTAGCAGGCAGTTTACTCTGGGCACCTTATTCATCCAAGCTACTCAATACTGCCCCCCAGTCCCAAAGAAGTAACTGATGAGTTTGGAGGGTACTATGGTGTTGACTGCTGAGCTGTAGTCAATGAACAGCATTCTTACATAGGTATTCCTCTTGTCCAGATGGGATAGGGCAGTGTGCAGTGTGATGGCGATTGTATCGTCTGTGGACCTATTGGGGCGGTAGCAAATTGGAGTGGGTCTAGTGTGACAGGTAGGGTGGAGGGGATATGGTCCTTGACTAGTCTCTCAAAGCACTTCATGATGACAGAAGTGAGTGCTAAGGGGGGGTATATTCATTTATTTCAGTTACCTCAGCTTTCTTGGGAACAGGAACAATGGTGGCCATCTTGAAGCATGTGGGGACAGCAGACTGGGATAGGGAGAGATTACATATGTCCGTAAACACACCAGCCAGCTGGTCTGAGTATCCACTGAGGATGCAACTAGAGATGCCGCCTGGGCCGGCAGCCTTGCGAGGGTAAACTCGTTTAAATGTTTTACTCACGTCGGCCACGGAGAAGGAGAGCCCACAGTCTTTGTTAGCGGGCCACGTTGGTGGCACTGTATTGTCCTCAAAGCGTGCAAGAAAGTTGTTTCATTTGTCTGGAAGCAAGAAGTCGATGTCCGCGACGGGGCTGGTTTTCTTTTTGTAATCCATGATTGTCTGTAGAACCTGCCACATACAGTGGGGCAAAAAAGTATTTAGTCAGCCACCAATTGTGCCACTTAAAAAGATGAGAGAGGCCTGTAATTTTCATCATAGGTGCACTTCAACTATGACAGACAAAATGAGAAGAAAAAAATCCAGAAAATCACATTGTAGGATTTTTTATGAATTTATTTGCAAATTATGGTGGAAAATAAGTATTTGGTCACCTACAAACAAGCAAGATTTCTGGCTCTCACAGACCTGTAACTTCTTCTTTAAGAGGCTCCTCTGTCCTCCACTCGTTATCTGTATTAATGGCACCTGTTTGAACTTGTTATCAGTATAAAAGACACCTGTCCACAACCTCAAACAGTCACACTCCAAACTTCACTATGGCCAAGACCAAAGAGCTGTCAAAGGACACCAGAAACAAAATTGTAGACCTGCACCAGGCTGGGAAGACTGAATCTGCAATAGGTAAGCAGCTTGGTTTGAAGAAATCAACTGTGGGAGCAATTATTAGGAAATGGAAGACATACAAGACCACTGATAATCTTCCTCGATCTAGGGCTCCACGCAAGATCTCACCCTGTGGGGTCAAAATGATCACAAGAACGGTGAGCAAAAATCTCAGAACCACACGGGGGGACCTAGTGAATGACCTGCAGAGAGCTGGGACCAAAGTAACAGCCTACCATCAGTAACACACTACGCCACCAGGGACTCAAATCCTGCAGTGCCAGACATGTCCCCCTGCTTAAGCCAGTACACGTCCAGGCCCGTCTGAAGTTTGCTAGAGAGCATTTGGATGATCCAGAAGAAGATTGGGAGAATGTCATATGGTCAGATGAAACCAAAATATAACTTTTTGGTAAAAACTCAACTTGTCGTGTTTGGAAGACAAAGAATGCTGAGGTGCATCTAAAGAATCTAAAGAATGGGGGTGGGGCTGTTTTACTGCAAAGGGACCAGGACGACTGATCCGTGTAAAGGAAAGAATGAATGGGGCCATGTATCGTGAGATTTTGAGTGAAAATGACAATGATCCCAAACACACTGCCCGGGCAATGAAGGAGTGGCTTCGTAAGAAGCATTTCAAGGTCCTGGAGTGGCCTAGCCAGTCTCCAGATCTCAACCCCATAGAAAATCTTTGGAGGGAGTTGAAAGTCCGTGTTGCCCAGCAACAGCCCCCAACATCACTGCTCTAGAGGAAATCTGCATGGAGGAATGGGCCAAAATACCAGCAACAGTGTGTGAAAACCTTGTGAAGACTTACAGAAAACGTTTGACCTCTGTCATTGCCAACAAAGGGTATATAACAAAGTATTGAGCTAAACTTTTGTTATTGACTAAATACTTATTTTCCACCATAATTTGCAAATAAATTCATTAAAAATCATTTTCTGCATTTTTTTCTTCTCATTTTGTCTGTCATAGTTGAAGTGTACCTATGATGAAAATTACAGGACTCTCTCATCTTTTTAAGTGGGAGAACTTGCACAATTGGTGGCTGACTAAATACTTTTTTGCCCCACTGTATGTCTCTTGTTTGAGCCATTGAAATGCGACTCCACTTTGTCTCTACACTGACGCTTTGCTTGTTTGATTGCCTTACGGTGGGAATTACTAAATTACTGTCGCCTTGCCATGATTATGTTCGGTGGTAAGTGCTTTCAGTTTGCACAAATGCTGCCATCAATCCACGGTTTCTGGTTAGGGAAGGTTTTAATAGTCACAGTGTACAGCATCTCCTATACACTTCCTTATAAACCCGCTCACCGAGTCAGCATATTTATCAATGTTATTGTCTGAGGTTACCCGGAACATATCCTAGTCCACATGATCAAAGCAATCTTGAAGCGTGGATTCCGATTGGTCAGACCAGAGTTGGATAGACCTAAGCACGGGTGCTTCCTCTTTTAGTTTCTGCCTTTAGTAGGGGAGCAACAAGATGGAGTCACGGTTGGATTTTCCAAAAGGATGGCGGGTTAGGACCTTGTATGCATCGTAGCAATGGTCGAGCTTGTTACTCACTCGTGTACTGCATTCAATATGCTGTTAGAATTTAGGTAGCCTTGTTCTCAAATTAGCTTTGTTAAAATCCCCAGCTTCCGTAAATGCAGCCTCAGGATATATGGTTTCCAGTTTGCATAAAGTCCAGTGAAGTTCTTTGATGGCCGTCTTGTTATCCGCTTGCGGGGGGGATCTACACGGCTGTGACGATAACCGAGGAGAGTTCTCTTGGGAGATAATACGGTCGGCATATGATTGTGAGGAATTCTAAGTCAGGTGAACAAAAGGACTTGAGTTATTGTATGTTGTTACAGTCACACCATGACTAGTTAATCATGAAACATACACCTCCGCCCTTCATCTTACCAGAGAGGTGTTTATTCCTGTCGACGCGATGCACTGAAAATCCCATTGACTGTACGGACTCTGACAGCATGTCCCCAGCTAGCCATGTTTCCGTGAAACAGAGTATGTTACAATCCTGGATTTCTCTTTGGAAAGCCCTGATTTCGTCTACTTTGTTAACCTTTCTGATCTCCCCATCCCGGATCCGGGATCGTGAATACAGACTCAAGCTCATTACCATAACGCAACGTTAACTATTCATGAAAATCGCAAATGAAATTAAATAAATGTGCTAGCTCTCAAGCTTAGCCTTTTGTTAACAACACTGTCATCTCAGATTTTCAAAATATGCTTCTCAACCATTGCAAAACAAGCATTTGTGTAACAGTATTGATGGCTAACGTAGCATTTAGCATTAGCATTCAGCTGGCAACATTTACACAAAAAAACAGAAAAGCATTCAAATAAAATCATTTACCTTTGAAGAACTTCAGATGTTTTCAATGAGGAGACTCTCAGATAGCAAATGTTCAGTTTTTCCTGAAAGATTATTTGTTTAGGACAAATCGCTCCGTTTTCTGCGTCACGTTTAGCTATGAAAAAACCCCTGTATCCAGGATTGTGTAAATCTATCAGCAAGCTCATTAGCATAACACAACGTTAACTATTTATGAAAATCGCAAATGAAATGAAATAAATATGCCATCTCTCAAGCTTAGCCTTTTGTAAACAACACTGTCATCTCAGATTTTCAAAATATGCTTCTCAACCATAGGAAAACAATCATTTGTGTAAAAGTAGCTAGCTAGCGTTAGCATTTCGCGTTAGCATTTAGCGTTAGCATTAGCGTTAGCATCCAGCACGCAACATTAACAAAAACATAAAAGCCTTCAAATAAAATCATTTACCTTTGAAGAACTTCTGATGTTTTCAATGAGGATACTCTCAGTTAGATAGCAGATGCTCAGTTTTTCCAAAAAGATTCCTTGTGTATTAGAAATAGCTCCGTTTTATACATCACATTTGGCTACCAAAAAAAATCCGAAAATTCAGTCCTCAAAACGCAAACTTTTTTCCAAATTAACTCCATAATATCGACTGAAAACATGGCAAACGTTGTTTAGAATCAATCATCAAGGTGTTTTTCACATATTTCTTCATTGATACATCGTTCTTGGACACATGCTTTCTCCCCTGAATCAAATGGTAAAGTAGAAGCAGCTGGCAATTGCGCACCGAATTCGACGCAGGACACCAGGCGGACACTTGGAAAATGTAGTCTCTTATGGTCAATCTTCCAATGATATGCCTACAAATACGTCACAATGCTGCTAAGACCTTGGGCGAACGACAGAAAGTGTAGGCTCATTCGTTGCGCAATCACAGCCATATAAGGAGAGAATGGAAAACAGAGCTTCAGAAATTCTGCTAATTCCTGGGTGATGCATCATCTTGGTTTTGCCTGTAGAATGAGTTCTGGGGCACTTACAGACAAAATCTTTGCAGATTCTGAAACTTCAGAGTGTTTTCTTTCCAAAACTGTCAAGAATATGCATAGTCGAGCATCTTTTCGTGACAAAATATCGCGCTTAAAACGGGAACGTTCTTTATCCAAAAATGAAATAGCGCCCCTAGAGCTCTAACAGGTTGACGCAGACAAAGGATCCACTTCGGGAAAGTGGTATTCCTGGTCGTAGTGCTGGTTATGCTGGTAAGTTGACGTCTCTCTGATATCCAATAGTTCCCCCCGGCTGTATGTAATAACACTTACGGTTTTCTGGGCTAACAATGTAAGAAATAATACATAAAAAAACATAAAACTTCACAGTTTCCAAAGGACTAGAAGCGAAACTGCCATCTCTATCGGCGCCATCATGCTACGGTGTCTCAAGATGGAGAAACAGTACCATTGCGAAGGTATTTTCAAGCGAAGGTCGAAGGTATGCGAGCGCACTTGTTCGGTTCACCTAAGTAAGTTCCGCAGAACCGAAACATGCGGAAGCCTTAAGGCTGTGCCTAGTCAATGGCTAGGCTATAGTGTGGGATCACATGCTAGCGCTAGTGGCTAAACGCTACAGCACACTACAAGGATAGAATACCAATACAGCTTCATAGCTGTAGTGTCGGCACTCACCTATCCTTACACTACAATACTGACTGTACATCACTCTGGAGAAGAGTATCTTCTACATGTAAATATTGGCCTGTTTTTAAAGAGGTACACTGTGTTTATGAATTCTGCGCAGTGCACATTACAAATAACTAGTCAGTCAAAGGTAATGGATGGAGAGCAGCAAATGAGTTACGACAGGGGAGAAAAAAAGGAGGAGAGAGAGTAGAAGAGAGACCATAGACCACACAGATGTGCTCTTCTGTGTTCATCAAGGACATCCATCTCTTCACACTCCATTTTTCAGGGACAGCATTGACCCCTGAAATCAATAAGGGTAGCATTTCTAGACTCTAAAATAGATATTTCTCTAAGGCAGTCTCTAGTTCACACACACACACACACACACACACACACACACACACACACACGCACACACGCACACACACTAGTGTTATTATGAATAAGCCAGTGTGTCCTTGGTTACATGCGCCACATTCATCAGATAAAGACTCCTAAGCTCTGGAGGTAAATGCTAGTGACAAAGCTCACACACTGAAAAGACGATACAAACGAGCGTCACTCTTTACAATGCGCTTTCATTTTTAACATTAACAGGAATGAGCAGATGCTAGATTTTAAGGAATGCTGTAAAAACATAAATAATAATAATAAAAGAGTACATGTTAGGAAAGCATCAATCCAGTTTCAATTGATTCTCATCTTTAAACTATTGCATAACTGCATAGGAACTGTTTTGTCATTAAATTGACCTTCTTTGTCTGTGAATCAGAGAAAATCGGACATCACTATGTGCTATTTATTTATTCCTAGGTTCCAAATTCACAATTGAATTCAGTGGTTCGGTAGATTAGCCTAAATAGCTCTTGTATTGTGCCGTTAAGTGGCACTGTCACACATTACGTCCCATTTGGAGTAATCAACAGGGTATTTTTTCATGCCTCGTTGCGTTTGTTTGCATCACTTCACTTAATGGTTGAAAATGTGAGTATCTTAAATACGTCCCACAGTTTTTCTTCCTTTTAATCCTACCCTGTGATGTCACAGAGAAGCCTTTTTTTTTAGGACCTTTCTTCTTCTCTTTTTTAACTGATAATATAAATTATATGTTTGCACATATGCAGACAGTGGTATGGCGCTGGAGTTAATGAATATACCTTTGAAAAGTGGCAGAATTGCCCTGTCACGTGTGCTCCCTCTCCGGCCTCTAGGTCACCAGGCTGCTCGTTATGGCGCACACCTGTCACCAGGCTGCTCGTTATGGGGCACACCTGTCACCATCGTTACGCACATCAGCGCCTCATGACACTCACCTGGACTCCATCACCTCCTTGATTACCTGCCCTATATATGTCACTCTCTTTGGTTCCTTCCCCAGTCGTCATTGTTTCTGGTTCAGTTTCATGTCTGTGCAGTGTCAGTGTTTCTTGTTTTGTATTATGGTTGAATTTATTTATTAAATTATTCACTCCCTGAACTTGCTCCCCGACTCCCAGCGCACACGTTACAGAATGACGCCTCACCAAAGGGAAGAATCAGGGAGTGTTTTTGTGTTGGAGGTGATGTCGGGTCCGACTGGAGTTACCTGGGAGGCCTCAGCCGGTTTGTCGGATTCTCATGCCTCGGCGAGTTCGAAGGGTTACCCTACCTCAACGGGATCGATAGGCTCCCATGCCTCAGCTGGGTGAACAGGTTCCCGTGCCTCAACCGGGGAGGTCTCAGCCGGCTCTCACGCCTCAGCCGGTTCGTCCGGTATCTGTGCCTCAGCGGAGGCGACCGGTCTGCTCCTGATCCCCAGGATCGTCATCTTGGTCGGTGTCCTGCGGCTGGAGCTGTGCGTCAGGGAGGGGGTACTGTCACATGTGCTCCTTCTCCGGCCTCTAGGTCACCAGACTGATCGTTATGGGGCACACCTGTCGCCCTCATTACGCGCACCAGCGCGTCATGAGACTCGCCCGGACTCCATCACTTCCCTGATTACCTTCCCTATATATGTCTCTCCCTTTGGTTCCTTCTCTATATATGTCACTCCCTTTGGTTCCTTCCCTATATATGTCACTCCCTTTGGTTCCTTCCCTGTATCTGTCACTCCCTTTGGTTCCTTCCCTGTATCTGTCACTCCCTTTGGTTCCTTCCCTATATCTGTCTCTCCCTTTGGTTCCTTCCCTATATATGTCTCTCCCTTTGGTTCCTTCCCTATATATGTCTCTCCCTTTGGTTCCTTCCCTATATATGTCTCTCCCTTTGGTTCCTTCCCTATATCTGTCTCTCCCTTTGGTTCCTTCCCTATATCTGTCTCTCCCTTTGGTTCCTTCCCTATATGTGTCACTCCCTTTGGTTCCTTCCCCAGGCATTATTGTTTCAGTTTCATGTCTTTGCGTTGTTCGTGTTTCTTGCTTTGTATTAAGGCTTAATGTATTTATTAAATGATTCACTCCCTGAACCTGCTTCCCGACTTCCAGTCACACGTCACATGCCCTTTAATATGAATTGACTCATTTGTAAATTGCTCTGGATTAGAGCTTCTGCTAAATGACTAAAATGTGAACATGTAAAACCTTTTATATAGTCCCCTTTATCTGGCAGACGGTGGGAATTAGCTGATGCTGTCTATCCAGTATGCTTGTATTTGCCTTGATAGAGTGGCGTTCATGAGGTAGTCTAGGCTCCGAGTTCTTGCGAGAAGGGAGAAAGAGAGAGCGATGGGACAAACTGGTAGTACTTTAGCCCTGAGTGATTTATTAAAGGGCTAGTGGAAACAAGGGATTGTCTGCGGTTTTGTCTTTAGACCTGTGGCACTCAAGCATAGCAGATATTTATCACTCTGTAGAGCCATTTAGGACCACTGTCAAGTCCACAGCCTCACAGCCTGTTGCTAAGTGTCAGCACTGGCCACCATTTCCTGTGTTGATTGATCCAATTGGTTGAACACTTTAGGACCACTTCCTGCTTGTTTTCCAGTGACCCTGGCGTTTCATAACAATCACTACTAGCGGTCTGTTCAACCACAGGTCTGTATCTCCTACTACCGAACTTCATAACCATACAGTAGACTTACTAAAGACACACACACAAGCATTATGCTGGCCTCCACAAAGTGTAGACACATCTCAGTCTCTCAGACTCCCCATCATGGCAGGTCCATCTTCTGCTTAACACAACACTCTCTGTTACCCCAAAACTCTCGCTTATGTTTCCAGCTTCAACAGTACACTAATACCTTACAATACAAAACAATACACACAAATCCACAAAATAAAAATAATGGAATTAAGAAATATAGAAATATTAGAACGAGCAATGTCAGAGGCTGGAATATAAATCTATATGTACTGTATATGATGGTGTGTATAGACGTTGTGGACAGTATATGCATAGAAAAGGTGTGTACAGCAGTAGTTATATAAGATGAACCTTGACAAGGATACACTATATACATATGAAGTGGGTAAAAGAGTATGTAAACATTATTCAAGTGACCAGTGTTCAATGACTCTATGTACCAAGGCCAGCAGTCTCTAAGGTGCAGGGTAGAGTACCAGGTGGTAGCTGGCTAGTAACAGTGACTAAAGTTCAGGGTAGTGTACTGGGTGGAGGCCGGCTAGTTTTTGACTCTATTATAGTCTGATGGTCTGGAAGATGTCTCTTGGTCCCAGCTTGGATGCACCTGTACTGTCTCCATACTGTATTGCACCCTCTCTCTGTCTCTGTCTCTCTCTCTCGCTCTGTGTCTCTGTCTCTCTCTCTCTCTCTGTGTCTCTGTCTCTCTCTCTCTGTGTGTCTCTCTCTCTGTGTCTCTGTCTCTCTGTCTCTCTCTCTGTGTGTTTCTCTCTCTGTCTCTGTCTCTCTCTATCTCTCTCTCACTGTCTGTTTCTCACTCTCTGTCTCTGTGTCTCTCTCTCTGTCTCTCTGTGTCTCTCTCTCTCTGTCTCTGTCTCTCTGTGTCTCTCTCTCTGTGTCTCTGTCTCTCTCTCACTGTCTGTTTCTCGCTCTCTCTGTCTCTCTCTCTGTGTCTCTCTCTCTCTCTCTCTCTCTCACTGTCTGTTTCTCGCTCTCTCTGTCTCTCTCTGTGTCTCTCTGTGTCTCTCTCTCTCACTGTCTGTTTCTCGCTCTCTCTGTCTCTGTGTCTCTCTCTCTCTCTGTCTCTCTCTCTGTCTCTCTCTCTGTGTGTCTCTCTCTCTCTCTCTCTGTCTCTGTCTCTCTTACTTTCTCTCCCCGCTCATCTGGGAAAGGCATGTTTTTCTGGCCCCTCGGGCAAAGTTTTTTCTCATGAATGTTATTTATTTTTTACATGTGTTTGTGTGTGTGTGTATACTTGTGTGTATTTCCACGCTGTGCTTTGGCCCCTGCTCTCTTTCTGCATGCCTTGGTCCTCCCCTTCCTCTCTCTACCCATAATGCTCAGCTCCAGGACCAACATGTTAGCATCAATAATGCATAGATTAAGAGGCTCAGCATTTCAGAGAGAGCAGGCCTGACTTCTCCAGAAACACCAGGATCACGGCGGCCATCTTGGCTTCCAAGGTGGTGTGAGGGAATGGGAGGTGTCGAGAGACAGAGGAGGGACAGTGAAACTGGGGCCAGTTAGGGAAAATGTGTAGATCTGATATATGTGGGGAGGGTTGGCATTGGTCACGTGTGTGTATGTGTGTTAATGGGTCCTGGATTCCCGTCGGCCAGAGGAAAAAGCAGGGCTAACAGCCTTCTGCAGCCGGTTACAAAGCTCAAGAATTAATTCAGGGACGAAGGACACAAGTTTGTCATATGTGCAATAAGCGCTCCTTTCTCAATAAAACATGATGCGCACAAGGACAAGTTTATATTTTGAAACGACATAATGACTTTTAGTCCCCTGCAAAAAAAGGGTTAGCTTCTGTGTTACTCAAGGATAAAGGGAAATGCTGTGAATTTTGAGCGTTAGCCGTTAACTAGCAATTAGCGGTTTCCCCTCCACCTGCGTTCGATGAAGCAGTTTACGGCGAGGTTTTATCAATCGATTGGTGTCCATGTGAGCAGCATCTGACTGAAGCACTAGTCATCTCTCTGACATCTTCAGGGAGAGGGTGTGGTGTGGCTGCTTTTAGCAGAGATCCTCCACCCCTCCACACCCACCTGGCCTCCTACTAGACCGATGCAGAAACAGTGGGATTCCTCCACTTCCTCCCACCGTTTACATCCAGAACAATGAGGCTGTCACAGCAAACCATCCCCTTGACACTTCTACACTCCCCCTGTTTATCCTCCTCTTTCTCTCTCCATTTCTCTCTCTCTCCAATGACATCCCCCGAAGAAAGGAAAACAAACACATAAGGCCGTTTCAACACGAGAAAGAGAAGAGGAAGGGTGTGTGTGTGTGTGTGTGTGCGTGTATCCCTTTGTGTTGAGATGATGAGCTCAGGTTCTGACGGCCTATTGTTGTAGTAAAAGAGCTCTGCTGACTCCTCCCTCCCCAGAGTGCGTGCATGCTTGCTTGCTCGTGTGTGTCTGCCTATGTGTGTGTTTGTGTGTGTGTGTGTGTGTGTGTCCGTGTGTGCGTGTGTGCGTGCGTGTGCGTGTGCGTGGATGGGCCGTTTAGGTGCGTGGAGACTTGGCAGGCGGTGTGGCGTGGTATCTGGGCTGATGGGTTACACTGTAAGGTTAAGCTGCGAGAGACGGCCTGACTGGAGGTGTGTGTTGCAAAAACAATCCTCCCTGTAGCTACGTACACGTGGAATAGACAGATCAGGGTTGTCCCACTGGAAGTGGAACACTGATGATTTTGAATGGCATGTGATGCATACAGATGTAGGATCTTAACAGCCGTTGTGACAGCCATTGAAACAGACTCACTTTTAAAATATTTGAATGCAGAATTGGTGATATCCTCTCATCTCCTCCTTTCCTCTCTTCCCCTCCTCTCCTCCTCCTCACTTCCCCTTCTCCTCTCTTCCTTTCTTCCTCCCGGCAGAGACATCCTGTTTGAAGACCACAGCCTTCTCTTCGTGGGGCCTCGGCACTCCAGCCAGGTCAAAGGTTGCCCCCGGAGCAAGATGGCCGCCGGCGGTCCACCCTGCCTACGTCTGCCGGCCCTGCTGCCCCTCAGCACTCTGTTGCTCTGTATGCTGCTTACTGGCTTCCATGCCTTATGTGAGTGCCACTCTAATACGTGCGTGTGTGTGTGTGTGTGTGTGTGTGTGTGTGTGTGTGTGTGTGTTGTATGTACTGAGCCAGCACAATTTACCTTATATCTCATTTTTTTCGGTTCAAATGTACTTTGTGTTTTGCTGTGTATCACCTATTTTCTGAATTATTTTTTACTTTTTGACCTATTTAATATTTTATTCACTTTTATTTTATGTCACATTGTACACTATATATACAAAAGTATGTGGACACCCCTTCAAATGAGAGGATTCGGCTAGGTGTATAGGTGTATTGAATTGGTGTAAGATGTATAGAATCGAGCACACAGCCATGCAGTCTCCATAGGAAAACATTGGCAGTAGTATGGCCTAACTGAAGAGCTCAGTGACTTTCAAGCTCAGAACGGGACAGCCGAGTGCTGAAGCGTGTAATGTCCTCGGTTGCAACACTCACTACTGAGTTCCAAACTGCATCTTGAAGAAACATCAGCACAATAACTGTTTGTTGGGAGCGTCATCAAATGGATTTCCATGGCCAAGCAGCCGCACACAAGCCTAAGATCACCATGCACAATGCCAAGCATCGGCTGGAGTGGTGTAAAGCACTCTGCCATTGGACTCTGGATCAGTGAAAACGCGTTCTCTAAAGTGATGAATCACTCTTCACCATCTGGCAGTCTGACGGACAAATCTGAGTTTGGTGGATGCCAGAAGAACGCTACCTGCCCCAATGCATAGTGCCAACTGTAAAGTTAGGTGGAGGAGGAATAATGGTGTGGGGCTGTTTTCCATGGTTCAGGCCAAACGTGTAAGTCAGATAAGAGTGTATGTCTGTTTTCCTTTACACATCCATCTTCTTAGTCTATCTGTGTGTCGTCCCATCTCTCCCCATACCACGGCTTTGCCAAATGACATACCATCCTTTATCTAGTAGTGATGGGGGAAAATACGATAGAGTTATAGGTAGCATTAACTAACGTCAACTAGCGCTAGTCGGCTGTACCTGCACAAAACTGTATTTTTCTTCCTACAGCTTGTTCTCCATCTTCTTTTTAATAAATAGTGAGCCAACATTTTCAGAACTTTTATTTCCATGACTGATCAAAACTAATTTTCTCATACTCTCTCATTTCTCTGCAGCAGACATATAGTGAACAATATGTTTGGAACATAAAATTGCAATAAAATAGTTGTATCGAATCGCAATACATACAGTTGAAGTCGGAAGTTTACATACACTTACGTTGGAGTCATTAAAACTCCTTTTTCAACCACTCCACACATTTCTTGTTAACAAACTATAGTTTTGGCAAGTCGGTTAGGACATCTACTTGTTCATGACACAAGTCATTTCTTTGTAAACAATTGTTTACAGACAGATTATTTCACTTATAATTCACTGTATCACAATTCCAGTGGGCCAGAAGTTTACATACACTAAGTTGACTGTCCCTTAAAACAGCTTGGAAAATTCCAGAAAAAAAATGTCATGGCTTTAGAAGCTTCTGATAGGTTTATTGACATAATGAACATGAACGTACTTTGGTGCAAAAAGTGCAAATCAATCCCAAAACAACAGCAAAGGACCTTGCGAAGATGCTGGAGGAAACAGGTAGAAAAGTATCTATATCCACAGTAAAACGAGTCCTATGTCGACATAACCTGAAAGGCCGCTCAGCAAGGAAAAAGCCACTGCTCCAAAACCACCATTAAAAAGCCAGACTACAGTTTGCAACTGCACATGGGGACAAAGATAGTACTTTTTTGAGAAATGTCCTCTGGTCCGATGAAACAAAAATAGAACTGTTTGGCCATAATGGCCATGGAGGAAAAAGGGGGAGGCTTGCAAGCTGAAGAACACCATCCCAACCATGAAGCACAGGGGTTGCAGCATTATGTTTTGGGGGTGCTTTGCTGCAGGAGGGACTGGTGCACTTCACAAAATAGATGGCATCATTAGGAGGGAAATTATGTGGATATATTGAAGCAACATCTCAAGACATCAGCCAGGAAGTTAAAGCTTGTTCGCAAATGGGTCTTCCAAATGGACTATGACCCCAAGCAAGGAGGCCTCTCAAACCTGACTCAGTTACACCAGCTCTGTCAGGAGGAATGGGCCAAAATTCTACCAACTTTTTGTGGAAAGCTTGTGGAAGGCTACCCAAAATGTTTGACCCAAGTTAAGCAATTTAGAGTCAATGCTACCAAATACTATTTGAGTGTATGTAAACTTCTGACCCACTGGGAATGTGATGAAAGAAATACAAGCTGAAATCAATCATTGTCTCTACTATTATTCTGACATTTCACATTCTTAAAATAAAGTGGTGATCCCAACTGACCTAAAACAGGGAATTTTTACTCTGATTAAATGTCAGGAATTGTGAAAAACTGAGTTTAAATGTATTTGGCTAAGGTGTATGTAAACGTCAGACTTCAACTGTATATAATCAGTACCTAAGTATTGTTAGGATCTGAACAGAGTAAAAACTCACTTGAGATTTACCCCTTAGGACTTAACCTTCGCAGGAACCACCCTGCTCAGGCTTACCTTCCAGGACTTACCCTAAATCCAAGACCGGTCGTAACAAAGTGGGACTGCTGAATAAGCTCAGGCTTTCTAGGTCCGTATCCTATCGTTTGTATTCAGCCTATGACTCTCATCTCCCCAAGATGTCAGAATGAGTAGTAACAGGTGTAGGAACTGTGCCTACCTTGTTTTTGGTTCTGTCTCCTGCTCCACTGATTTGAACTCTCAAGTTCGACTGTAAATCGTGGTGAATCCTGCCGACAACGCCAATAATAAGGTTCTGAACAAACAGAGTAAAAACTCATGGACGACTAGAAAAAGCTCAAACCAAGTTTATTCAACCACTGGGTCATACAGCTGCAAAAATAACATACAAGTCACAGAAGCACATCTTTGATATCTTCCAACTAGGCGGTGTCACCTCCTTGCATGTCTAAGATAACCAATCCTTCTTTTGTGTTAGGCAGAAACATAGTAGATTCCTCTTACTGGTATTGTCATGGCCCTGCCTAACTCTAGGACCCTCATGGGCGTGGAAGTGAGAATGTATTTGTGAGATAGGACTGTAATAAGATGTTCTTCAATGTGGGCCCCTGTGGCCCCTCTTCCAGCTGTATCGAGTAAATTTTCACATCCCTCATGGTCCCGGTTCCTCGCCTGCCTTATCAAGAACTGAAACTAGACAGTTACCCTTGGCCTCCCTCCTTAGGAGCATTCATATTGAACAATATATTTGAACAGAATATGAACTTTATACACTTCCCCTTTTCTCACTCAGTAACTTTCCTCGTCACTCAGTAACTTTCCACACACCAAGTTCCTCTTTACACTTCCTTGACCCTGGTCTGATCAATCAGAATCCGCGCTTCAAGACTGTTTTGATCACTCAGACTGGGATATGTTCAGAGTAAGCTTCAGAAAATAATTGTGACACATATACCGATACAGTGAATGAGTTTATCAGGAAGTGCATAGGAGATGTTGTACTCACTGTGACTGTTAAAACCTACCCCAACCAGAAACTGTGGATAGATGGGAGCATTCGTGCAAAACTGAAAGCGCGAACCACCACATTTTACCAGGGTATGAAGACTGGGAATATGGAAGAATACAAACAGTGTAGTTATTCCCTCCACAAAGCAGTCAAGCAGACTAAACCAATCAATCAATCAATCAAATGTATTTATAAAGTTCTTCTTACATCAGCTGATGTCACAAAGAAACCCAGCCTAAAACCCCAAACAGCAAGCAATGCAGGTGTGGAAGCACGGTGGCTCGGGAAAAAACTCCCTAGAGAGGCCGGAACCTAGAGAGGAACCAGGCTATGATGGGTGGCCAGTCCTCTTCTGGCTGTGCCGGGTGGAGATTATAACAGAACATGGCCACGATGTTCAAATGTTCATAGATGACCAGCAGGGTCAAATAATAATAATCACAGTGGTTGTAGAGGGCGTAACAGACCAGCACCTCAGGAGTAAATGTCAGTTGGCTTTTCATAGCCAATCATTCAGAGTATCTCTACCGCTCCTGCTGTCTCTAGAGAGTTGAAAACAGCAGGTCTGGGACAGGTAGCACGTCCGGTGAACAGGTCAGGGTTCCATAGTCGCAGGCAGAACAGTTGAAACTGGAGCAGCAGCACGACCAGGTGAACTGTGGACAGCAAGGAGTCATCAGGCTAGGTAGTCCTGAGACATGGTCCAAGGGCTCATGTCCTCTGAGAGAAAGAAAGAGAGAATTAAAGAGAGCATACTTAAATTCACACAGGACACCGGATAAGACAGGAGAAATACTCCAGATATAACAGACTGGCCCTAGCCCCCCAACACATAAACTACTGCAGCATAAATACTGGAGGCTGAGACAGGAGGGGTCAGGAGGCACTATGTCCGGGGGCCAAACAGGCAGGATATAACCCAAACCACAGGGCCAAACAGGCAGGATATAACCCAAACCACTTTGACAAAGCACAGCCCCCACACCACTAAACGGATATCTTCAACCGCCAACTTACCATCCTGAGACAAGGCCGAGTATAGCCCACGAAGATCTCCCTCACGGCAGGAACCCAAGAGGGGGTGCCAACCAGGACAGGAAGATCACGTCAGTGACTCAACCCTCCTTGGGACGGCATGGAAGAGCACCAGTAAGCCAGTGACTCAGCCCCTGTAATAGGGTTAGAGGCAGAGAATCCCAGTGGATAGAGGGGAACCGGCCAGGCAGAGACAGCAAGGCCGGTTCGTTGCTCCAGTGCCTTTCCGTTCACGTTCACACTCCTGGGCCAGACTACACTCAATCATAGGACCTACTGAAGAGATGAGTCTTCAATAAAGACTTAAAGATTGAGACCGAATCTGCGTCTCTCACATGGATAGGCAGATCATTCCATAAAAATCGAGCTCTATAGGAGAAAGCCCTGCCTCCAGCTTAGAAATTCTAGGGACAGTAAGGAGGCCTGTAGATTTACCGTTGATTTGTCAAAACCATCTACAGAGACAAACTGATAGCTTTCCGACAGATAAGATCTAAACCAGGCCAGAACTTGTCCGGCTAGACCAATTTGGGTTTTCAATCTCTCCAAAATAATGTAGTGATCAATCGTATCAAAAGCAACACTAAGGTCTAGGAGCACGAGGACAGATGCAGAGCCTCGGTCTGATGCCATTAAAAGGTAATTTACCACCTTCACAAGTGCACTCTCAGTGCTATGATAGTACAGGGACAATGGTGGCCATCTTGAATCATGTGGTGACAACAGACTGGGATAGGGAGAGTCCATATAGGGACAAAGTTGAGTACAGTTCAACGGCTCAGACACAAGACGTATGTGGCAGGGTCTACAGACAATGACGGACACCGACGTTTTCCTTCCGGACAGGCTGAACACCCTCTTCGCTCGTTTTTGAGGATAATACAGTGCCACTGACACGACCTGCTATCAGGGACTGTGGGCTCTCTTTCTCCGTAGCCGACGTGAGTAGGACATTTAAACGTGTTAACCCTCGCTTGGCTTCCGGCCTATCCGCTTCCTCAAAGCATGCGCAGACCAGCTGGTGGTGTGTTTTACAGATATATTCAATCTTTCCCTATCCCAGTCTGTTGTCCCCACATGCTTCAAGATTGCCACCATTGTCCCTGTATATCTAAGAAAGCAAAGGTAATTTAACTAAATGAATATTGCCCCGTAACACTCACTTCTGTCTTCATGAAGTGCTTACCGCCCCAATAGATCCACAGACGATGCAATCGCCACCACACTGCACACTGCCCTGTCCCATATGGACAAGAGGCATACCTATGTAAGAATGCTGCCCTGTGCAACTGCGTCCTGGCCTTCCTGACGGTTCACCCCCAGGTGCTGAATGTAGGAAACAACGCCTCCTCTTCGCTGATCCTCAACACTGGGGCCCCACAAGGGTGCATGCTCAGCCCCCTTCTGTACTCCCTGTTCACCCATGACTGCGTGGCAAAGCACGCCTCCAACTCAATCATCAAGTTTGCAGACGACACAACAGTAGTAGGCTTGATTACCCACAACAATGAAACAGTCTACAGGGAGGAGGTGAAGCCTCTAGGAGTGTGGTGCCAGGATAATAACCTCTCATTCAACATCAACAAAACTAAGGAGATTATCATGGACTTCAGGAAACAGCAGAGGGAGCACCCACCTATCCACATCGATGGGACTGCAGTGGAGAAGGTGGAAAGCTTCAAGTTCCCCGATGAACACATCACTGACAAGCTGAAATGGTCCACCCACTCAGACAGTGTGGTGAAGAAGGCGCAACAGCACCTCTTCAACCTCAGGAGGCTAAAGAAATTTGGCTTAACACCTAAAACCCTCACAAACTTTTACAGATGTACAGTTGAGAGCATCCTATCGGGCTGTATCACCGCCTGGTACGGCAACTGCAACGCCCACAACCACAAAGCTCTCCAGAGGGTGGTGCGGTCTGCCCAATGCATTTCCCGGAGGCAAACTTCTCGCCCTCCAGGACACATACAGCACCCAATGCCATATGAAGGCCAAAAATATTGTCAATGACATCAACCACCTGAGCCACTGTCTGTTCACCCCGCTATCATCCAAAAGGCGAGGTCAGTGCAGGTGCATCAAAGCTGGGACAGAGAGACTGAAAAACTGATTCTATCTCAAGGCAGTCAGACTGCTAAACAGCCATCACTAGCACATCACAGGTGGCTGCCTATAGACATAGATTAGGAATCACTGGCCAATTTTAGAAATGGATCTCTAGCCACTTAAATAATGTTTCTGTATCTAGCATTACTCATCTCATATATATAAACTGTAGTCTATACTAATCTAATGTATCTTAGTCACTTTAAATGTGTGTAAATATTGCATCACCCATCTCATATGATTAAAATGTATTCTATACTCTGCCACTGTATCTTAATCCAATGCCGCTCTGACAAATATGTGTATATTCTTAATCCATTCCTTCCTTAGATGTATGTGTATTTTGTGTATATGTTGTGAAACTGTTAGATATTACTTGCTAGATATTACTGCACTGTCAGAGCTAGAAGCACAAGCATTTCGCTACACCCGCAATAACATCTGTTAATTAAATACGTGTATGTGACCAATACATTTGATTTGATTTTACATTGAACATATAGTGTATATTCCTTATACATATACAGTAATCTATACCTTCTAGTATGGTAACAATAATAACTATTTCGAGCTAAACTCCAACAGTATGGTGATAATATTGTGAGGTCCCTGGCAATTCCCATCCCTACCATAAAGTGCACTACTCAAAAGTAGTGCACTACTCAAAAGACCTACCCCATCTCTTCTCCGATTACGAACGTCGTCGGCTCTCTTATCCCACAGCTCGCAGTTCAGATTTGTTCTGTACCATTTTCCACTAAATTGGATTTATAGAAGCATTAGGAAAACAAAACATAGGGAGTGCCGAGAGAAATGGGGAGAGATGGAGGGAGAGATGGAGGGAGAGATGGAGAGAGAGATGAAGGGAGAGATGGAGAGAGAGATGGAGAGAGAGATGGAGGGAGAGATGAAGGGAGAGATGGAGAGAGAGATGAAGGGAGAAGAGAGATGGAGGGAGAGATGGAGAGAGAGATGAAGGGAGAAGAGAGATGGAGGGAGAGATGGAGAGAGAGATGAAGAGAGATGGAGAGACAGATGGAGAGAGAGATGGAGGGAGAGGTGGAGAGAGAGATGGAGAGAGAGATGAAGGGAGAAGAGAGATGAGGGAGAGATGGAGAGAGAGATGGAGGGAGAGATGAAGGGAGAAGAGAGATGGAGGGAGAGATGGAGAGAGAGATGGAAGGAGAGATGAAGGGAGAAGAGAGATGGAGGGAGAGATGGAGAGAGAGATGAAGGGAGAAGAGAGATGGAGGGAGATGGAGAGAGAGATGAAGAGAGATGGAGGGAGAGATGGAGGGAGAGATGGAGAGAGAGATGGAGAGAGAGATGGAGAGAGAGATGGAGGGAGAAGAGAGATGGAGGGAGAGATGGAGAGAGAGATGGAGAGAGAGATGGAGGGAGAGATGGAGGGAGAGATGGAGAGAGAGATGAAGGGAGAAGATAGATGGAGAGAGAGCTGGAGGGAGAGATGGAGAGAGAGATTAAGGGAGAAGAGAGATGGAGAGAGAGATGAAGGGAGAAGAGAGATGGAGGGAGAGATGGAGGGAGAGATGGAGGGAGAGATGGAGGGAGAGATGGAGAGAGAGATGGAGAGAGAGATGGAGGGAGAGATGGAGGGAGAGATGAAGGGAGAGATGGAGGGAGAGATGAAGGGAGAGATGGAGAGAGAGATGGAGAGAGAGATGAAGGGAGAGATGGAGAGAGAGATGGAGGGAGAGATGGAGGGAGAGATGAAGGGAGAAGAGTGAGTACCTTCCTTGCGGTTCACAGTGTATAAATCCAGTCGAGTCAGTGTATGGCTGAGAGGGCCTACTTAAGTGTGTGTGTGTGACTGCATGACAATGGGTCACTCTGCTCCTTTCCTCCCAACTTTCTCTCTCCTTTTCCATATTTCCCTTGTCTCCTCCTCATCTCCCATCTTTCCCCTGTCTCCTCCTTATCTCCCATCTTTCCCCGGTCTCCTCCTCATCTCCCATCTTTCCCCTGTCTCCTCTTCATCTCCCATATTTCTCCAATCTCCTCCTTATCTCCCATCTTTCCCCTGTCTCCTCCTAATCTTCCATATTTCCCCTGTCTCCTTCTAATCTTCCATATTTCCTCTGACTCCTCCTAATTTCCCATCTTTCCCCTGTCTAGTCTGAATCTCCCCACTGTCTCCTCCTAAAATCCCCACTTCCCTCTTCCTAATCTCCCATCTTTCCCATCTCCTCCTAATTTCCCATCTTTCCCCTTTCTCCTCCTAATCTCCCATCTTTCCCCTGTCTCCTCCTAATCTTCCATATTTCCCCTGTCTCCTCCTAATCTTCCATATTTCCCCTGTCTCCTCCTCATCTCCCATCTTTCCCCTGTCTCCTCCTAATCTTCCATATTTCCCCTGCCTCCTCCTAATCTTCCATATTTCCCCTGACTCCTCCTAATTTCCCATCTTTCCCATCTCCTCCTAATCCCCCATATTTCCCCTGTCTAGTCCTAATCTCCCCACTGTCTCCTCCTAAAATCCCCACTTCCCTCTTCCTAATCTCACATCTTTCCCATCTCCTCCTAATTTCCCATCCCTCCCATCTCCTCCTAATCCCCCATCTTTCCCCTGTCTAGTCCTAATCTCCCCACTGTCTCCTCCTAAAATCCCCACTTCCCTCTTCCTAATCTCCCATTTTTCCCCTGTCTCCTCCTAATCTTCCATATTTCCCGTCTCCTCCTAATCCCCCATCTTTCCCCTGTCTAGTCCTAATCTCCCCATTGTCTCCTCCTAAAATCCCCACTTCTCTCTTCCTAATCTCCCATCTTTCCCATCTCCTCCTAATTTCCCATCTTTCCCCTTTCTCCTCCTAATCTCCCATCTTTCCCCTGTCTCCTCCTAATCTTCCATATTTCCCCTGTCTCCTCCTAATCTTCCATATTTCCCCTGACTCCTCCTAATCTTCCATATTTCCCCTGTCTCCTCCTAATCTTCCATATTTCCCCTGACTCCTCCTAATCTTCCATATTTCCCCTGTCTCCTCCTAATCTTCCATATTTCCCCTGACTCCTCCTAATCTTCCATATTTCCCCTGTCTCCTCCTAATCTTCCATATTTCCCCTGACTCCTCCTAATTTCCCATCTTTCCCATCTCCTCCTAATCCCCCATCTTTCCCCTGCCTAGTCCTAATCTCCCCACTGTCTCTTCCTTAAATCCCCACTTCCCTCTTCCTAATCTCCCATCTTTCCCCTTTCTCCTCCTAATCTCCCATTTTTCCTGTCTCCTCCGAATCTCCTATCTTTCCCCTGTCTCCTCCTGATGTCCCATCTTTCCCCTGTGTCCTCCTAATCTCCCATCTTTCCCCTGTCTCCTCCTCATCTCCCCACTGTCTCCTCCTATAACGTCCCCACTCTCTCCTCCTCATCTCCCATCTTTCCCCTGTCTCCTCCTTATCTCCCATCTTTCCCCGGTCTCCTCCTCATCTCCCATCTTTCCCCTGTCTCCTCTTCATCTCCCATATTTCTCCAATCTCCTCCTTATCTCCCATCTTTCCCCTGTCTCCTCCTAATCTTCCATATTTCCCCTGTCTCCTTCTAATCTTCCATATTTCCTCTGACTCCTCCTAATTTCCCATCTTTCCCCTGTCTAGTCTGAATCTCCCCACTGTCTCCTCCTAAAATCCCCACTTCCCTCTTCCTAATCTCCCATCTTTCCCATCTCCTCCTAATTTCCCATCTTTCCCCTTTCTCCTCCTAATCTCCCATCTTTCCCCTGTCTCCTCCTAATCTTCCATATTTCCCCTGTCTCCTCCTAATCTTCCATATTTCCCCTGTCTCCTCCTCATCTCCCATCTTTCCCCTGTCTCCTCCTAATCTTCCATATTTCCCCTGCCTCCTCCTAATCTTCCATATTTCCCCTGACTCCTCCTAATTTCCCATCTTTCCCATCTCCTCCTAATCCCCCATATTTCCCCTGTCTAGTCCTAATCTCCCCACTGTCTCCTCCTAAAATCCCCACTTCCCTCTTCCTAATCTCCCATCTTTCCCATCTCCTCCTAATTTCCCATCCCTCCCATCTCCTCCTAATCCCCCATCTTTCCCCTGTCTAGTCCTAATCTCCCCACTGTCTCCTCCTAAAATCCCCACTTCCCTCTTCCTAATCTCCCATTTTTCCCCTGTCTCCTCCTAATCTTCCATATTTCCCGTCTCCTCCTAATCCCCCATCTTTCCCCTGTCTAGTCCTAATCTCCCCATTGTCTCCTCCTAAAATCCCCACTTCTCTCTTCCTAATCTCCCATCTTTCCCATCTCCTCCTAATTTCCCATCTTTCCCCTTTCTCCTCCTAATCTCCCATCTTTCCCCTGTCTCCTCCTAATCTTCCATATTTCCCCTGTCTCCTCCTAATCTTCCATATTTCCCCTGACTCCTCCTAATCTTCCATATTTCCCCTGTCTCCTCCTAATCTTCCATATTTCCCCTGACTCCTCCTAATCTTCCATATTTCCCCTGTCTCCTCCTAATCTTCCATATTTCCCCTGACTCCTCCTAATCTTCCATATTTCCCCTGTCTCCTCCTAATCTTCCATATTTCCCCTGACTCCTCCTAATTTCCCATCTTTCCCATCTCCTCCTAATCCCCCATCTTTCCCCTGCCTAGTCCTAATCTCCCCACTGTCTCTTCCTTAAATCCCCACTTCCCTCTTCCTAATCTCCCATCTTTCCCCTTTCTCCTCCTAATCTCCCATTTTTCCTGTCTCCTCCGAATCTCCTATCTTTCCCCTGTCTCCTCCTGATGTCCCATCTTTCCCCTGTGTCCTCCTAATCTCCCATCTTTCCCCTGTCTCCTCCTCATCTCCCCACTGTCTCCTCCTATAACGTCCCCACTCTCTCCTCCTAATCTCCCATCTTTCCCCTGTCTCCTCCTAATCTCCCATATTTCCCCTGTCTCCTCCGAATCTTCCATTTCTCCCGTCTCCTCCTAATCTCCAATCTTTCCCGTCTCCTCCTAATCTCCTTTCTTTCCCCTGTCTCTTCCTCATCTCCCATCTTTCCCCTGTCTCTTCCTCATCTCCCATCTTTCCCCTGTCTCCTCCTCATCTCCCATCTTTCCCCTGTCTCCTCCTCATCTCCCATCTTTCCCTTGTCTCCTCCTCATCCCCCATCTTTCCCGTCTCCTCCTCATCTCCCATCTTTCCCCTGTCTCTTCCTCATCTCCCATCTTTCCCCTGTCTCCCCACCATCTCCCATCTTTCCCCTGTCTCCTCCTCATCTCCCATCTTTCCCGTCTCCTCCTCATCTCCCATATTTTGCATTTCTCCTCCTAATCTCCCATCTTTCCCGTCTCTTCCGAATCTCCCATTTTTCCTTGTCTCCTCCTAATCTCCCATCTTTCCCCTGTCTCCTCCTAATCTTCCATATTTCCCCTGACTCCTCCTAATCTTCCATATTTCCCCTGTCTCCTCCTAATCTTCCATATTTCCCCTGACTCCTCCTAATCTTCCATATTTCCCCTGTCTCCTCCTAATCTTCCATATTTCCCCTGACTCCTCCTAATTTCCCATCTTTCCCATCTCCTCCTAATCCCCCATCTTTCCCCTGCCTAGTCCTAATCTCCCCACTGTCTCTTCCTAAAATCCCCACTTCCCTCTTCATAATCTCCCATCTTTCCCATCTCCTCCTAATTTCCCATCTTTCCCCTTTCTCCTCCTAATCTCCCATTTTCCCTGTCTCCTCCGAATCTCCTATCTTTCCCCTGTCTCCTCCTGATGTCCCATCTTTCCCCTGTGTCCTCCTAATCTCCCATCTTTCCCCTGTCTCCTCCTCATCTCCCCACTGTCTCCTCCTATAACGTCCCCACTCTCTCCTCCTAATCTCCCATCTTTCCCCTGTCTCCTCCTAATCTCCCATATTTCCCCTGTCTCCTCCGAATCTTCCATTTCTCCCGTCTCCTCCTAATCTCCAATCTTTCCCGTCTCCTCCTAATCTCCCTTCTTTCCCCTGTCTCTTCCTCATCTCCCATCTTTCCCCTGTCTCTTCCTCATCTCCCATCTTTCCCCTGTCTCTTCCTCATCTCCCATCTTTCCCCTGTCTCTTCCTCATCTCCCATCTTTCCCCTGTCTCTTCCTCATCTCCCATCTGTCTCCTCCTCATCTCCCATCTTTCCCCTGTCTCCTCCTCATCTCCCATCTTTCCCTTGTCTCCTCCTCATCCCCCATCTTTCCGTCTCCTCCTCATCTCCCATCTTTCCCCTGTCTCCTCCTCATCTCCCATCTTTCCCCTGTCTCTTCCTCATCTCCCATCTTTCCCCTGTCTCCTCCCCATCTCCCATCTTTCCCCTGTCTCCTCCTCATCTCCCATCTTTCCCGTCTCCTCCTCATCTCCCATATTTTGCATTTCTCCTCCTAATCTCCCATCTTTCCCGTCTCTTCCGAATCTCCCATTTTTCCCTGTCTCCTCCTAATCTCCCATCTTTCCCCAGTCTCTTAACCTTTCTGGGATATGTGGCTGGCCAAAAGCCACTGAAAATACAGAGCGCCAAATTCAAATATATTACTATAAAAATCAAACTTTCATTAAATCACACATGCAAGATAGCAAAAGAAAGCTACACTTGTTGTGAATCAGGCCAACATGTCAGATTTCAAAAAGGCTTTTCGGCGAAAGCAAATGATGCTATTATCTGAGGTTAGCACCTCCGTAACCAAAAGAGAGAAAGCATATTTCAACCCTGCAGGCGCGACACAAGAAGCAGAAATAAAAATAGAATTAATGTCTTACCTTTGACAAACTTATTTTGTTGGCACTCCAATATGTCCCATAAACATCACAAATGGTCCTTTTGTTCGATTAATTCCGTCGATATATATCCAAAATGTCCATTTATTTGGCGCGTTTGATCCAGAAAACACCGGTTCCAACTTGAGCAACGTGACTACAAAATATCTCAAAAGTTACCTGTAAACTTTGCCAAAACATTTCAAACTACTTTTGTAATACAACTTTAGGTATTTTTTAACGTAAATAATCGATAAAATTGAAGATGGGATGATCTGTGTTCAATACAGGAAGAAAACAAACTGAAACATGCTTTCTGGTCACGCGCCTCTAACAGTACACTTCAAGTGACCCTCGTTCAAGATGGCTGTACTTCTTCATTACACAAAGGAAAAACCTCAACCAATTTCTAAAGACTGTTGACATCCAGTGGAAGCGATAGGAACTGCAAGAAGGATTCCCAATGAAAACACATTGAAAGTGACCTCAAACAAAAAGAATCTGAATGGTTTGTCCTCTGGGTTTCGCCTGCTAAATAGGTTCTGTTATACTCACAGACATGATTCAAACAGTTTTAGAAACGTCAGAGTGCTTTCTATCCAAATCTAATAATATGCATATCTTATAATATCATATAATACTAATAATATGCATATCTTATCTTCTGGGGATGAGTAGCAGACAGTTGAATTTGGGCATGCATTTCACCCGGACGTGAAAATACTACCCCCTGTCACCAAGAAGTTAATCTCCCATCTTTCCCCTGTCTCCTCCTCATCTCCCATCTTTCCCCTGTCTCATCTTCATCTCCCATCTTTTCTTTCATTTCTGTCTTTCCTCTCTACTCTGTGCAGTTTAAATAACAGAGAGAGAAGAAGAACACACACAATCACACACCGACTCTGTCAACCCAGAGCTCTAAACACTCTCCCCACAAAGCCCCTAGCCACCGGGCTCACCGGCCCCCCTTGTGTTCCTGTTTGCAATAAACAGTACCACACGTACAAACTCACACACACACACACACACACGCACACACACACACACACACACACACACACACACACACACACACACACACACCATCCATCTTTCCGTCTCTCTCTCTCTGTCATTCCCTTCTTTCTCACTTTCTCCACTTGCTTTTTGGTTCCATGCACCTGTGGGCTTTATGTCTGATAAACGTGATGCTGCATGCACATACACACAAACACACATGCATACGCACGCACGCACACACAAACACACCAGATTTGCCCAGGAGTGCAGTCATCCAATCATATTTTCTCCCACCTGCTCATCATGATGGGACAAAGTGCCCCGCATTAGTCTCTCTCTCTCTCTCTCTCTCTCTCTCTCAATTTCAATTTCAATTTAAGTGCTTTATTGGCATGGGAAACATATGTCTACATTGCCAAAGCAAGTGAAGTAGATAATAAACAAAAGTGAAATGAACAATAAAAAATAACAGCAAACTTTACACACACAAATGTTCCACAATAACAAATACATTTCAAAAGTAATATTATGTACAAATAGTTCAAGTACAAAAGGGAAAATAAATAAACATAAATATGGGTTGTATTTACAATGGTGTTTGTTTTCTTGTGGCAACAGTTCACAATTCTTGCTGCTGTGATGGCAGACTGTGTTATTTCACCAAGTAGATATGTAGATATGTTGCAGGAGGTTAGGAAGTGCAGCTCAGTTTCCAACTCATTTTGTGGGCAGTGTGCACATAGCCTGTCTTCTCTTGAGAGCCAGGTCTGCCTACGGCAGCTGTTCTCAATAGCAAGGCTATGTTCATTGTCTGTAAATAGTCAAAGATTTCCTTAAGTTTGGGTCAGTCACAGAGGCCAGGTATTCTTCCACTGTATACTCCCTGTTTAGGGCCAAATAACATTCTAGTTTGCTCTGTATTTTTTGTTAATTACTTGACACATTGGAAAGAATTATCTTTTTGTTTTCTCATGATTTGGTTGGGTCTAATTGTGTTGCTGTCCTGGGGCTCTGTGGGGTGTGTTTGTGTTTGTGAACAGATCCCCAGGACCAGCTTGCTTAGGGGGCTCTTCTCCAGGTTCATCTCTCTGTAGGTGATGGCTTTGTTATGGAATGTTTGGGAATCACTTCCTTTTTGGTGGTTGTAGAATTTCTCTTTTCTAGATTTTGATAATTAGTGGGTATCGACCTAATTCTGTTCTGCATGCATTATTTGGTGTTTTATGTTTTACACTGGGGATATTTTGGACAGAAAGGGCAATGGGTATTCAAGTATTTTTTTCCAGATCCTAATTGGTATGTCAAATCTCATGTTCCTTTTGATGGCAGAGAAAGCCCTTCTTGCCTTGTCTCCCAGCTCGTTCACAGCTTTGTGGAAGTTACCTGTGGTGCTGATGTTTAGGACGAGGTATATATAGTCTGCCATGGAGTACTGTCACTTTATGGCCAGATAGCACTGCATTTTCTTTGTGTTTGTGCTTGTGTTTCCCAATAAGCAATATAGTTTTGTTTTGACTGTGTTGTAATTTGGTTTATTCTGATTGATTGGATGTTCTGGTCCTGAGGCTTCAGTGTGTTAGTAGAACAGGTTTGTGAGCTCAGCCCCAGGACCGTCTGGATGAGGAGACTATTTTCTTTGCTCAGCTTGCAGGGCTTGGTAATGATATGATTGTTTGTAGTTTTCCTCTTACATAACTCTGCAAGCAGGTTTTCAATGGGGGGTTTTCGTCCTATTTGGTGGAATCTTGTTTTGCAAGTGGACCCCACACCTCGCTGCCATAAAGTGCAATTGGTTCAATGACACATTCAATTATTTCAATTTGAATTAATTTTTTAATGGCATAGAATGCCTTCAGTGCCTTCTCTCTCAGTTCATTTCATTTTTTATTTAACCATGCAAGTCAATTAAGAACAAATTCTTATTTACAATGAGGGCCTACACCGGCCAAACCCAGACAATGCTGGGCCAATTGTTAACCGCCCTATGGGACTCCCAATCACGGCCGGTTTTGATACAGCCTGGATTTGAACCAGGGTGTCTGTCGTGACACCTCTTGCACTGAAATACAGTGCCTTAGACTGCTGTGCCACTCAGGAGCCCAACTCATTTAGGTGTCCTGTTTAGTTTATTTTTAAACCTAATTAATTGTAGTGTGTGCAGTACTCTATATACAGTATTTTGTACCAATTGAGAACTTTGGTCTAATTCCCTGAGATCTGGACCTTCTCTGGAAAATAATTTTTGTATTTTTAGGGTTTACTGCCAGGGCCCAGGTCTGGCAGTACTGCTCTAGCAGGTCCAGGCTCTGCTGTAGGCCATGTGCTGTGAGTAACAGCTGGCACAGGTCATCTACGAAAGAGCCGGCATTTAACCTCTGAATTAAACACCAGGGGCTGAGGATTTCTCTAGAATAGTGGCCAATTCATTGATGTAAATATTGAAGAGCGCAGGGCTCAGATTGAAAAGCTGGCGAAGGCCCCACCCCTCGTTAACCTTTCTGGCGCAGACGTTCCGCTAGCGACCCACCTCGACAACATCCGGTGAAATTGCAGAGCGCCAAATTCAAAATACAGAAATAGCCATAATAAACATTCGTAAAAAATACAAGTGTTATACATCGGTTTAAAGATTAACTTGTTGTTAATCCAGCTGCTTTGATAGATTTAAAAAAGGCTTTACGGTGGAAGCATACCATGTGATTATCTGAGGACAGCGCCCCGCTTACAAAAACATACAAATATTTTACAACCAAGTAAAGGAATTACAAAAGCCAGAAATAGCGATAAAATGAATCACTTACCGTTGAAGATCTTCATATGGTTGCAGTCACAAGAGTCCCAGCTACACAATAAATGTTCGATAAAGTCCTTCTTTATATCCCAAAAACTCAGACTTTTTGGAGCATTTTGTTCAGTAATCCACTGGCTCAAAGGAGGTCAAAACATGCAGACGAATACATCCTAATAGTACCGGTAAAGTTCATCAAAACATGTCAAACAATGTTTAGAATTAATCCTCAGGTTGTCAATTGTCTAAATGATCGATAATATTTCAACCGGACAATAGCGTATTCAATAGAAAGGAAAAACAACGAAGGGCGCGCACTCGGTCATGCACACAAACCAGCACTGCATGATTCTACAGTCCACTGAAAAAAGGTCTCATTCTTCTTCATTTTTCAGAAAATAAGCCTGAAACAATGTCTAAAGACTGTTGACATCTAGTGGAAGCCATAGGAACTGCAATACCTAACCCATTAGATACTCTATAGGTATTCAATTGAAAATACCCACATTAAAAAAATGGATGGATTTTCCTCAGGTTTTCGCCTGCCATATCAGTTCTGTTATACTCACAGACATTATTTTAACAGTTTTCTATCTAGAGTGTTTTCTATCCAAATCTACCAAATATATGCATATCCTAGCTTCTGGGCCTGAGTAACAGGTAGTTTACTTTGGGCATACTTCTCATCCAGACGTCGAAATACTGCCCCCAAGCCATAAGAAGTTAAAGAATTATGTTATTTTCTTGCCATTTTTGAGGCTGCATGTATTGCGATATGTTTTACCGCCTACACCACCTTTAATAACTTTGTAGAACAATCCTGTATGCCAGATAGAATCAAATGCTTTTTGGGAAGTCAATAAAGCAAGCGTTCATTTTTTTATTTATTTTTTGGTTTATTTATCAGGATGTGTAGGATGTAAATATTATCGGATGTGTAATGTTTTGGTATAAATCCAATTTGGATTTTTACTAAAGACATTGTTCGTATTAAGGAAGTATAGAACTCTTACATTTATCATACTACAGAAAACCTTCCCCAGGTTACTGCTCACACAAATGCCTCTGTAATTATTAGGGTCAAATTTATGATTCCTTGATTCCAGATATCAGTGAATAACCTTCATTTAGAACCAAATGGTGTCCACATCACCAACAGACTAACATGGTCCAAGCACACCATGACAGTTGTGAAGCGGTCACAACAACACAGACTATATTTGGCATGGGTCCTCCGATCCTCAAAAGGTTCTACAGCTGCACCATCGAGAGCATCCTGACTGTTTGCATCACTGCCTGGTATGGCAACTGCTCGGGTCTCCGACCGCAAGGCACTACAGAGGGTAGTGCGAACGGCCCAGTACATCACTGGGGCCAAGCTTCCTGCCATCCAAGACCTCTATACCAGGCGGTGTCAGAGGAAGGCCCTAAAAATCGTCAAAGACTCCAGCTACCCTAGTCATAGACTGTTCTCTCTGCTACCACACGGCAAGCAGTAACAGAGCAACAAGTCTAGATCCAAGAGGCTTCTAAACAGCTTCGACCACCAAGCCATAAGACTCCTGAACATCTAGTCAAATTGCTACTCAGACTATTTGGATTGCCCCGCCCCCTCCACACCACTGCCACTCTCTGTTGTCATCTATCCATAGTCACTTTAATTAACTCTACCTACATGTACATACTACCTCAACTAACCAGTGCCTCCGCACATCGACTCTGTACCGGCACCCCCCTGTATATATTGTTATTGTTTACTGCTGCTCTTTAATGACTTGTTACTTTTATCTCGTATTCTTCTCCGTATTCTTTGAAACTGCACTGTTGTTTAGAGGCTCGTAAGTAAGCATTTCACTGTAAGGTTGTATTCGGCGCATGTGACTAATACAATTTGATTTGATTTGAAATTAAACAGTTTTAATATAGCCAATTGAAATCTTGCACTAGTGAATTTGAGCATATCATTTAGAATGCCATCATGCTTTTTCTTTATTTGAGGGCCTGACGTTTCTTATAGAGCTTCTGGTCAGTAATTGGAGAGTCCAATGGATTTTGATTGTTCTTCATAGCTTTATCAAATCCATTCAACCTCTCATGAATTTGGCTTTGTTCTGCGTTTGCATCCATTTGAATGGTGTTGTAGAGTGTTTTAAAATGGGCTGTCCATATGTCTCCATTTTGTATCGCTAATTCCTCTAGTTTCGATTTATTTAAAAAATGTTTAAAAAAAAGTTTGTGTTTATGGACTCAGTTAGTGTCAGCTGCTTGCTGTTGTACTGGGCTTTATTGGTTCTGAGTGTACATGTATAGAGTGTTAAATGAAGGCTATAGAGCACCATTATCTGGGCTTTTTTGATTCTGAGTGTACATGTATAGAGTGTTAAATGAAGGCTATAGAGCACCATTATCTGGGCTTTATTGGTTCTGAGTGTACATGTATAGAGTGTTAAATGAAGGCTATAGAGCACCATTATCTGGGCTTTATTGGTTCTGAGTGTACATGTATAGAGTGTTAAATGAAGGCTATAGAGCACCATTATCTGGGCTTTATTGGTTCTGAGTGTACATGTATAGAGTGTTAAATGAAGGCTATAGAGCACCATTATCTGGGCTTTCTTGGTTCTGAGTGTACATGTATAGAGTGTTAAATGAAGGTTATAGAGCACCATTATCTGGGCTTTATTGGTTCTGAGTGTACATGTATAGAGTGTTAAATGAAGGCTATAGAGCACCATTATCTGGGCTTTCTTGGTTCTGAGTGTACATGTATAGAGTGTTAAATGAAGGTTATAGAGCACCATTATCTGGGCTTTATTGGTTCTGAGTGTACATGTATAGAGTGTTAAATGAAGGCTATAGAGCACCATTATCTGGGCTTTATTGGTTCTGAGTGTACATGTATAGAGTGTTAAATGAAGGCTATAGAGCACCATTATCTGGGCTTTATTGGTTCTGAGTGTACATGTATAGAGTGTTAAATGAAGGCTATAGAGCACCATTATCTGGGCTTTATTGGTTCTGAGTGTGCATGTATAGAGTGTTAAATGAAGGCTATAGAACACCATTATCTGGGCTTTATTGGTTCTGAGTGTGCATGTATAGAGTGTTAAATTAAGGCTATAGAGCACCATTATCTGGGCTTTATTGGTTCTGAGTGTGCATGTATAGAGTGTTAAATGAAGGCTATAGAGCACCATTATCTGGGCTTTATTGGTTCTGAGTGTATATGTATAGAGTGTTAAATGAAGGCTATAGAGCACCATTATCTGGGCTTTATTGGTTCTGAGTGTACATGTATAGAGTGTTAAATGAAGGCTATAGAGCACCATTATCTGGGCTTTTTTGATTCTGAGTGTACATGTATAGAGTGTTAAATGAAGGCTATAGAGCACCATTATCTGGGCTTTATTGGTTCTGAGTGTACATGTATAGAGTGTTAAATGAAGGCTATAGAGCACCATTATCTGGGCTTTATTGGTTCTGAGTGTACATGTATAGAGTGTTAAATGAAGGCTATAGAGCACCATTATCTGGGCTTTATTGGTTCTGAGTGTACATGTATAGAGTGTTAAATGAAGGCTATAGAGCACCATTATCTGGGCTTTCTTGGTTCTGAGTGTACATGTATAGAGTGTTAAATGAAGGTTATAGAGCACCATTATCTGGGCTTTATTGGTTCTGAGTGTACATGTATAGAGTGTTAAATGAAGGCTATAGAGCACCATTATCTGGGCTTTCTTGGTTCTGAGTGTACATGTATAGAGTGTTAAATGAAGGTTATAGAGCACCATTATCTGGGCTTTATTGGTTCTGAGTGTACATGTATAGAGTGTTAAATGAAGGCTATAGAGCACCATTATCTGGGCTTTATTGGTTCTGAGTGTACATGTATAGAGTGTTAAATGAAGGCTATAGAGCACCATTATCTGGGCTTTATTGGTTCTGAGTGTACATGTATAGAGTGTTAAATGAAGGCTATAGAGCACCATTATCTGGGCTTTATTGGTTCTGAGTGTGCATGTATAGAGTGTTAAATGAAGGCTATAGAACACCATTATCTGGGCTTTATTGGTTCTGAGTGTGCATGTATAGAGTGTTAAATTAAGGCTATAGAGCACCATTATCTGGGCTTTATTGGTTCTGAGTGTGCATGTATAGAGTGTTAAATGAAGGCTATAGAGCACCATTATCTGGGCTTTATTGGTTCTGAGTGTATATGTATAGAGTGTTAAATGAAGGCTATAGAGCACCATTATCTGGGCTTTATTGGTTCTGAGTGTACATGTATAGAGTGTTAAATGAAGGCTATAGAGCACCATTATCTGGGCTTTATTGGTTCTGAGTGTACATGTATAGAGGGTTAAATGAAGGCTATAGAGCACCATTATCTGGGCTTTATTGGTTCTGAGTGTACATGTATAGAGTGTTAAATGAAGGCTATAGAGCACCATTATCTGGGCTTTATTGGTTCTGAGTGTACATGTATAGAGTGTTAAATGAAGGCTATAGAGCACCATTATCTGGGCTTTCTTGGTTCTGAGTGTACATGTATAGAGTGTTAAATGAAGGCTATAGAGCACCATTATCTGGGCTTTATTGGTTCTGAGTGTACATGTATAGAGGGTTAAATGAAGGCTATAGAGCACCATTATCTGGGCTTTATTGGTTCTGAGTGTACATGTATAGAGTGTTAAATGAAGGCTATAGAGCACCATTATCTGGGCTTTATTGATTCTGAGTGTACATGTATAGAGTGTTAAATGAAGGCTATAGAGCACCATTATCTGGGCTTTATTGGTTCTGAGTGTACATGTATAGAGTGTTAAATGAAGGCTATAGAGCACCATTATCTGGGCTTTATTGGTTCTGAGTGTACATGTATAGAGTGTTAAATGAAGGCTATAGAGCACCATTATCTGGGCTTTTTTACTGAGAATTTTATTATCTGTATCAAACCAGTTGTCATATGTAGTCTTTTGGTTTCTTCTCAATTTCAGTTGTGCTTCTTTTGCCGTTTTCCTGAATATATTGTTGTTTTTTTACTTCTAGATTGGTGCGTTCTTTGCTGTGAGTGGATTTGTTATCCAGAAAGTTATCGAAGAGTGTTTGGAATTTTTTGTAACTTGTTGCTTTCTGGTATTCTTCTGTGCTGTTTCGGGCCCGTCTGTATACATTTCTGATCTTGTACAGCTTACTGAGCTGTGAATTTGTGTTTTTTTCCATGTCTGTTCTTTTGAGAAACAAGGTTATTTTCGTCGTTATCAGACAAAGGTGTTAGTGGCTTGACATTGAATGAACTGAGAGAGAAAGGGTCAATGTCTGTGATCATATAGTCTACTGTGCTGTGGCCAAGAGGTGACCAATAGGTGAATCTCAGAGTCCCCCCTAACCTACAATTGACAAAGTACAGACCTATGCTTCAACAGAGCTACAACAGACCCATTCCGTTTTTGTTGATGTTGTTGTCACTGTTTCTTCTATGTGGGAGATGCAGATAGTTAGAAACAGTATGGCCTGCAATAAAGCTGTCCCCTTGTGTGCTCATTAGATCAGGTAGTGTTCCTTTGCTCGCGTTTGTGTCCCCATAGATGAGCACATTTCCCTGGGCCTAGAAATGGCACTTCCTCAAGGGTGGGGAATATCTCCTCTGAGTAATATTGGTATTCTGAGGGGGGGGGGGGGGGGGTATATATTGCGCAAAGGAACACATTTTTCTGTCAGTACAAGTTATTTTTTCAGTTTGAATCAAATGTGATATTTATCCATTTTGAGGGGATCAATTATATTTAATAAATCTAGCTACCCCATGGTAATAAATCTAGCTACCCCGTGGTAATAAATCAAGTTACCCCTTGGTAATCTAGCTACCCCATGGTAATAAATCTAGCTAACCTGTGGTAATAAATCTAGGTACCCCTTGGTAATAAATCTAGCTAATCTGTGGTAGTAAATCTAACTACCCTGTGGTAATACATCTAGCTAACCTGTGGTAATAAATCTATCTACCCCGTGGTAATCTAGCTACCCCATGGTAATAAATCTAGCTAACCTGTGGTAATAAATCTAGGTACCCCTTGGTAATGAATCTAGCTAATCTGTGGTAGTAAATCTAACTACCCCGTGGTAATACATCTAGCTAACCTGTGGTAATCTAGCTAACCTGTGGTAATAAATCTAGCTAACCTGTGGTAATAAATCTAGCTACCCTGTGGTAATAAATCTAGCTACACTGTGGTAATAAATCTAGCTACACTGTGGTAATAAATCTAGCTACACTGTGGTAATAAATCTAGCTACACTGTGGTAATAAATCTAGCTACACTGTGGTAATAACGCATCGGTTTGTATCATTCTGTGATCGGTTTGTATCACTCTTGTATCACTCTGTGTGTATATGTGAGAAAGAGTGTGTGTGTGTGTGTGTGTGTGTGTGTGTGTGTGTGTGTGTGTGTGCAATCCCCTGCTAACAGCCTTGTTGTGAAAGGATCATAGTGCTCCCTCATTTTCTAAATTGCCTGTGTACTAGAGATGGGCAGGATTGTAGGTCCTCTTGATTGACCAATCACAAGTTTTGCTCGTTGTTTTTGCCCTCCGATTTCAGAGAAATACCAATACTTGGAGGTTCTGTTTGGGCGATGTTTGTGTGTATCTATGTGTGTGTGTGTGTGTGTGTGTGTGTCTGATCTCTGCGGGGTGAAAGAGCAAAATCATTGGGTTACCCACTTCCTTTCCAAACAGGGCCAAATTTCAGCGTCCTTCTTCCTACACTTCTCCACACACACGCACGCACGCACGCACACACACACACACACACACACTATTTAAAGGCCCTGTCCCTCTGTCCATCCAGCCAGCCAGGGTGTGTCTGTGAGTCTGACCACAGCTCCCAGGGCCACCATTATCCGCCTCATCCAAAAAGGACACCATGAGCAGCAGAGTCGTCGCCCAGAAATAGCCAACACCAAAACAGCTGGCTCCACTGGCCTATTTGTTCTCCTGCGGTCGGTTTCTTTGCTTCTCTCCACCATAAAAGCACCCATTTCCCTCCTACCCTGGCCTACTCGCCAATCCCCAATGATATTGAACAATAAATGAGACCCTCTGTATTCCACCCAATGTTTAGATGTTCTTGGAATGTACACACACAGTAGTGTATTTATACATAAACATAATAAACACGATGTTACTGCTCCGTGACCACCATTATTACCAATGTGGTGGAAAAGGATTTTCTAGTCAGCATATCTCATTTTTGAGAGGGTATTGTGTGCAGTAAGCGAGGACAATATTGAACACTGTGATGTCTATTTGCCGCCAGTATTTATGCCCCCTGTCCTCTGTGCAATCTCCTGAAGTGTAGCTGTCCTGCCGTGGGGGGAATGGGAGGGTGATGGGGGGTTCAATTTACTATTATTTATGTACAGTGCTGTGTCACTCAATCCAGAAAGCTTTTCTTTTTTTGCTCTACTTCAATAACCTAATTCCTCATTATAGTTTTTAAGTTAAATTGTTCTTTAACCATTCACGTAGCCAATCGGGTGGCCTGGAGCATTTTGGGGACTCTATTATAGTAGGTCTCGTGCTCTCACCTCTCGCTACGTAATGACAGTCTAGTCTCTTTGGCCTGATTGGCTGATTACGTGCTGGGATTGCAACTAGTGTTTCAAACAATGCAGTAGTTCCACCAGTTACCAACAGGTGTCCCTATTGTGGACTCAGGCTTAGACTGAGTCCACTATGTATATTCCCATTATATGTTCCAATTTATTCCTCTCCAGCCTGTACCACAGGAGGCTGTTGAGGGGAGGACAGGCTCATAGTAATGGCTGGAATGGAGTGAATGGAATGGTATCAAACACATAGAAACATTGTGTTTAATGTGAACAACATTTGTACCAGGATTTATTCCACTGCTATTGATTTTCAAACGATTGCATAAGAAAGCAAATGAGCTAAGATGTATATGCTTAGTCACCCACAGGCCAGTAACATATGGACCAGGTGCAGGGAACCCTGGTCCGCAGCCGCTTCATGTTTTTGATTCAACCGACATGAAAGACCATGTGTATTGAATGTAGACAATCACTGAACTGATCAATTAGCTCAGTTAGTCAGGCAAGGTGCCTAGTTGGAACAAAATCCTGCAGTACCTGCAGCAGTCCAGGACCAGGGTTACCTACCCCTGGCAAACTCTTTTAGTAACAATCCGCCATTTTGTGAGTTTACCTTCTAATGATATTATGTGATATGTGTATTGCACAACACATAAGCTCTTGTCAACACATTCCGTTACTTTTTACTGCCAGGGCCTAGGCAGGTTTCTTTTGGTTATTTGGTCCACTGGTTTGAGTGATGTTGTTCGAGTAGAGTTTGACAGAACAATGTAGGTGATTGAAGTGCGTGAAAGGCGCCAACCCCTCCATGAGAAATGAGTTCACCCACACCAGCAAGGTGTCCTTTGAAATTGTGTCAAACGCTTTGATGAGTACTCTCCTCAAGTTTACATCTTCAAACATTTTAGAAATAGAAGAATATCATTTAATGCTTGACCTCCACGTGATTTAGATAAGAGCAGAATCTTCTGGACAGATATGCAGTAGTTTTTCCAAATGTGGGACTTCACATTTCTACCATGATGTTGAGGAAATCATGTTTTGTTTTTTCCAGTTGAGCACTTGTTGGGTTTTATGTGCAGAGCTTGGGTTTTATGTGCAGAGCTTGGGTTTTATGTGCAGAGCTTGGGTTTTCAGGTTGAACATGGGTATGGCAGTCAAGATGGAGACTGACCTTGTGATTGTTTTCATGCCTTGTTGAATCGAGCAAAGACAGTGATGTTTTCCATTAACACCAGAACGTTCCAATTACCCAGTGTCATGAACATCGGCTGTGTCTTTGTCACTATATTCAGATGGACTGTCTATCTATTTCTCTTTTCAGGCAGACCCATTTTGTGGGCCTCTTGTTACATGCTTCCACAAAAGATGAGGCCCTGAACTGTCTTTGGCTCTCAGCAATTGCAGGTGTCCTTTTCATTCGGGAGCCAACAAGTGTCAATTGCCTGAAGAGACTCCGAATGACACAATTGTTCCCATTGCACTCCTCTGATTGCATGGCCATTTTGAAATTGACTCTTAAACGTTAATATCCCACAACTTTTTTTCAACAATTTGTATTGCATGGTCGGACTTGAAGTTTGACCACTGGCATTAACACACTCAGAACTCGCATTTCCTTCCCACATCCTACAGTCAGTTTCTGTTAGCTAGCCTACTGTGCAACCTCATGTCCACATTCACCTCATGATACATAGTGAAGGAAAATTATCATTATTATCTCACTTGAAACAGCGGAAGCTCGGTCTGGGCCTCCGAAGCGCCAACCCCTTTGTCCAGTTGGACTAGAGTGAAAAGAATAAGATAGCCCACTTTGATGTTCTGGTCTGACAATCCAATCAGCATGCTCGATTTGTGAATTACTGTATCCAAGATGACTCCTCCACTGCCTAGCACCGAGAGCTAATCCCAATTAACCTGCCTTAATTGAAAAAGCAATTGTTTCATTAAGTCGTTAGATTCGCTAGGCAAGGCAAGGATTACATTGGGTGGAGAAAGGGCCAAAGGAGTCCTCAGAAACGACACTACATGGTGCAGGATTTGCATGGGCAGCCAGTTGTTTATTGATGGGACTATTTTCTCTCATGAGCAAAGATCTAACATCAGACCTACACCAGTCAATAATTGACAGTGAGGGGTAATTTGCCCATATGCCCTCCAGCATCGCCACAGCTAGCTTGGGGAGTATCCTCATACATCAGACCTCTGTGTTAGTGATTCAGGTGACAGTTTACAACACTGATGTAACGCTGTAGTGGGGAACCGAAGAAAGCAAGGGACTCTCATAATCCATTTTTCCCCTGGAGGCCCAACCGATCACCTCTTTTATTTTTACATGCTCCAATTGAGACTGTTTTTTTCTTCTTTCCTTCTTCCTTTTCACGATTCAACGTCTTCTTCATAGCAGTCAATTAGCCAAGAGCAGCAAACTCCTGAAAGAGCAGGAGATAGAGAGAGGGGTATAGAAACAGAGGACAGTTTCCATAGCGATGATTCCTACTTGAATTGTTTCCTGATTGATGGGGGCTTGGTGTGTTAAGGCCTGGAGGGTGCTGGCGTGTTGAAGGCAGAGGGGATGTTAAGCCAGGCCTGGATCTAGCCTGTCAGGGGTTCTGTAACAAGTAGCTAGCATGCTGACATCTGTGGATGTGGGCCTGCCGAGCACTGCTTAAGTAGGTTAGGGACAAGGTGCTGACTTCTTGAAACTTTATACTTCTTTTCTACATTACTAACTACTACAGTACATGTATTGCCATCCAACAAAGAGAAAGGATTGTTGTCCTGTCAGAACATGCATCCAAACACAATGAGGTAATCCCATTATAATGTGCATGTTTGGTTGGTTGTGTAACAATAAAGCTTATGTGGCCCTCAAAATATGCCAGTTTCTAAACCAGCAGCATTCACAACATTTTCTTCCACAATAATCCCTGCAACCTCCCTCTACTGTTAATTTTGTCTGGGGTATTAGAGAGGCAGGTACAATTAGGTTTTGAATAGCACCTCTAATATTTCCAAATGTTCCTTTCTCCACCAAATAAGCCTGTAAAAGGTGTTATTGGCTGTGAAAGGTGCCTATTTCTATCAAAATGGAAGACAAGTGGCTTTTCCACCCCATTCAGTCGGTAGACGAGGTACAATTTTGTCCTCCACTGTCCTAAGCCACATCATCATCTCCAAAAGCCTCTCATCCATTACACTATTTGTCATTTAACCCTACTATCGCCCGATGTACCTACATAATGGCCATGTGAAAGTACCGCAAATGGAACTCACACTCACATGGAGCGAAAGGCTATTTGAAAGGAGACGGTGCCATTTCTGTTATAGCTGAGCTGAACAGAGCCTACCACTCAGTATGAGGGATGCTACATTAGCAAAACAAGTGTATCCTTTAGACAGTATGGGCTAACATTCCCCGCTACCGGCCTTCCCCGCTACCGGCCTTCCCCGCTACCAGCAGTAGTTGGCTCGGGAAAGCTTCATTCTGTGTCCCTGTGAATATGGCTCCGCCCATCTCAGGTTATTTCTGCCTGGATGTCTTCTCCTACTTGCCAGATAAACTAGGTCCTGTTTCCCTTATCAGTTTTAAGCTGTACTCTTCTCCATTTGAAAGAGGCCTGGGATACAGGGAGATACTGAGGGACAGCTTGACTACAGAGGACTGTGTCCTCTAGATGTCTTCTCAGCTGAGGTGGAATGAGAAACAGGAATAACAAAAGTCCCAATATGATTAATCTAAAGAAACAATTACGTCAGTTTGTTATTATCAACTTTTATAAACTTTTCAAGGCATGATAGTAATATTGCCTAGGTCCACCTAGATAATAATGTTTGTAATTTGGTGGAATTTTCTGATGTTGCTTATTGTGTTGGCATGAGAAAGCAATTTATTTTTCTATCACGCAATTACTGCCTGCATGACCAGGGTGTTGATACTGAATAAATGGTCGAATTCATCAATAACACCAGTGGTACACCTGAGGTGGGAAGCAATTGAAAATGTTTAAAGGTTAATTATGCTGTTCTTGGTTGTCATACACACACACACACTGATCCCTGCTCTCTCCTTCTCATAATGGCCAACTCTGTCAGATCCTCTGTTCTCAGCTGGGTATAAAACAGTGCCTGAGGCCAGGAGTGACTGGTGTCTTCAATCTGCTCTGGTTGCTCACTGGACTCTAAAGGCTTCCATCTCATGAGCTTACTCTCTTTTCTATCTCTTCTCTCTCTCTCTCTCTCGCTCTCTCGCTCTCTCGCTCTCTCTCTCTCTGGCTTTGTTTTTACCTCTTCATCCCTCTTTCTCCCTCTTTCACTCTCTCTTTCACTCTCTCTCTCTCATTTCTTTTTACCTCTGTCTATCTCTCTCAAAAATCAAATAAAATTGTATTTGTCACATGCGCCGAATGCACCTTACCGTGAAATGTTTACTTACAAGCCCCTTAACCAACAATGCAATTCAAGAAATAGAGTTAAGAAAATATTTACTAAATAAAATAAAGTAAAACATTTAATAAAAGTAACCCAATAAAATAACAGTACCGAGGCTATGTGTGGGGGTACAGATACATGTAGGTAGGGGTAAAGTGACTGCATAGATAATTAACAGCGATGGGGGTAAATGTAAATAGTCCGGGTGGCCATTGGATTAATTGTTCAGCAGTCTTATGGCTTGGGGGTAGATTAAGGCCTTTTGGACCTAGACTTGGCACTCCGGCACCGCTTTCCGTACGGTAGCATAGAGAACAGTACAGGGCTTGGGTGACTGGAGTCTTTGACAATTCTTTGGGCCTTCCTCTGACACTGCCTAGAATGTAGGTCCTGGATGGCAGGGAGCTTTACCCCAGTGATGTACTGGGCCGTTCGCACTACCCTCTGTAGCGCCAGATGCCGAGAAGATGCCATACCAGGCGGTGATGCAACCGGTCAGGATGCTCTCGATGGTGCAGCTGTAGAACTTTTTGAGGATCTGGGGACCCATGCCAAATCTGGTTGGAAAAGGTGTTGTTGGGCCCTCTTCACAACAATCTTAGTGTGTTTGGTCCATGATAGTTTGTTGGTGATGTGGACACCAAGGAACTTGAAACTCTCAACCCACTCCACTACAGCCCCGTTGATGTGAATTGGGGCATGTTCGGCCCTCATTTTTCTGTAGTCCACAATCCTTTGTCTTACTCATGTTGAGGGTTGTCGTCAGCAAACTTAATGATGGTGTTGGAGTCGTGCTTGGCCGTGCAGTCGTGGGTGAACAGGGTGTATAGGAGGGGACTAAGCACGCACCCCTGAGGGAGCCCCCATGTTGAGGATCAACGTGCCAGATGTGTTGTCGCATACCCTTACCACCTGGGGGCGGCCCGTCAGGAAGTCTAGGATCCAGTTACAGAGGGAGGTGTTTAGTCCCAGGGCCCTTTGCTTAGTGATGAACTTTCTGGGCACTATGTTGTTGAACGCTGAGCTGTATTCAATGAACAGCATTCTCACATGGGTGTTCCTTTTGTCCATGTGGGAAAGGGCAGTGTGTAGTGTGATTGAGATTGCGTCATCTGTGGATTTGTCCCAGCAGTATGCGAATTGGAGTGGGTTTAGGGTTTCCGAGATGATGGTGTTGATGTGAGCAATAACCAGCCTTTCAAAGCACTTCATGGCTACTGACATGTGTGCTACAGGCTGGTAGTCATTTAGGCAGTTAACCTTCACTTTATGGGACTATGGTGGTCCGCTTGAAACGTAGGTATTACAGACTCAGTCAGGGAAAGTTTGAAAATGTCAGTCAAGACACTTGCCAGTCGATCCGCGCATGCTCTGAGTACACATTCTGGTAATCCGTCTTGTGAATGTTGACCTGTTTAAAGGTCTTGCTCACTTCGGCTATGGCGAGCGTGAACACAGTCTTCCAGAACAGCTGGTGCTCTTGTAACCGGTGTGAAATTGCTAGCTAGTTAGCGGGGTGCGCGCTAATAGCGTTTCAATCGGTGACGTCACTCGCTCTGAGACCTTGAAGTAGTTGTTTCCCTTGCTCTGCAAGGGCCGTGACTTTTGTGGAGTGATGGGTAACAATGCTTTGTGGGAGGCAGTTGTTGATGTGTGCAGAGGGTCCCTGGTTCGAGCCTAGGTAGGGGCGAGGAGAGGGACAGAAGCTAAACTGTTACACTCTCATGCATGCTTCAGTGTTGCTTGCCTGGACTGCAGCATTAAAGGCCTTTTGGTAGGCTCGAGTCACTAAGCAGCTCGCGGCTGGGTTTCCCTTTGTAGTCCGTAATGGTTTGCAAACCCTGCCACATCCGACAAGCGTCAGAGCAGGTGTAGTAGGATTCTGTCTTAGTCTTTTATTCACTCTTTGCCTGTTTGATGGTTCGTCATCATGTCCATGTGATAATAATAATTATAATCTAACTGATCCCAGATCAGCATTCCTACACTTAGACACATTTTTTATGCGGGATTCATACTCTCTAAGGTGAACATTTGGGGGGACAGGTAACCTAGTGGTTAGAGCGTTGGGCCAGTAACCGAAAGGTTGCTTTATTGAATCCCAGAGCTGTCATTATAAATAAGAATTTGTTCTTAACTGACTTGCCTAGTTAAATAAAATAGAATGCTATAATGCTATAAGAAAATGCAGCTGAAACACCTGTTGCTCATTCTAATGGTGATCACAAAGATCCAGTACAATCTATACAGTCTATATTTCTCATTCCACAATCATATTGCTGGAGTGCAGGGATCAATTTGCCAAGACGCAGACAAGATAGACGGAAAATATGAAACCCCTTCTTTGTCAGAATTCCCTCTGTGGTGTGGATGGATGGCTGGCACGGGTCATCAGCCCAAGCCGAGTTTCTTCATCTCTCTACATCTCTCCATCTCTTTATCTCTTCACCTCTCTCCATCTCTCATCATCTCACTTCATGTCTTCATCTCTCAATTCAATTCAAAGGGCTTTATTGGCATGGGAAACATATGTTTATATTGCCAAAGTAAGTGAAGTAGATAATAAACAAAAGTGAAATAAACAGGAGGTTAGGAAGTGCAGCTCAGTTTCCACCTCCTTTTGTGGGCAGTGTGCACATAGCCTGTCTTCTCTTGAGAGGCAGGTCTGCTTACGGCGGCTTTTCTCAATAGCAAGGCTATGCTTATTGAGTCTGTACATAGTCAAAGTGTTCCCTAAGTTTGGGTCAGTCACAGTGGCCAGGTATTCTGTTTAGGGCCAAACAGCATTCTAGTTTGCTCTTGTTTTTTTTGTTAATTCTTTCCAATGTGTCAAGTAATTATCTTTTTGTTTTCTCATGATTCGGTTGGGTCTAATTGTGTTGCTGTCCAGGGGCTCTGTGGGGTTTGTGAACAGGACCAGCTTGCTTAGCTGGGACTCTTCTCCAGGTTCATCTCTCTGTAGGTGATGGCTTTGTTATGAAAGGTTTGGGAATCGCCTCCTTTCAGGTGGTTGTAGAATATAACGGCTCTTATCTGGATTTTGATAATTAGCAAGTATCGGCCTAATTCTGCTCTGCAGGTATTATTTGGTGTTTTACGTTGTACACAAAGGATCTTTTTGCAGAATTCTGCATGCAGTGTCTCATTTTGGTGTTTGTCCCCTTTTGTGAATTCTTGGTTGGTGAGCGGACTCTAGACCTCACATGAAAGGCAACGGGTTCAATAACTGATTCAAGTATTTTTAGCCATGTCCTAATTGGTATGCCGAATTGTAGTTTCCTTTTGATGGCGTAGAAGGCCCTTCTTGCCTTGTCTCTCAGCTCGTTCACAGCTTTGTGGAAGTTACCTTCGGCGCTGATGTTTAGGCCGAGGTACGTATATTTTATTGTTTGCTCTATGGTAACAGTGTCTATATACAATTTGTATTTGTGGTCGTGGCAACTGAACCATTTTTGGAAGACCATTCATTTTGTTTTACTGACATTTACTGTCAGGGCCGAATCGGTACAGAAGATCTAGGTGCTGCCGTAGGCCCTCCTTTGTTGGGGACAGAAGAACCAGATCACCAGTAAACATTTGACTTCCGATTCTAGTCGAGTGAGGCCATTTTGTTACTTTACAGCCTTATTCTAAAATGTATTAAATACGTTTTTCTCCTCACAATACGGCAGGGTAGCCTAGTGGTTAGAGCGTTGGACCAGTAACCAAAAGGTTGCAAGTTCATATCCCCGAGCTGACAAAGTACAAATCTGTCGTTCTGCCCCTGAACAGGCAGTTAACCCATGGTTCCTAGGCCGTCATTCAAAATAATAATTTGTTCTTAACTGACTTGCCTGGTAAAATAAAATAGGTGTAGGTGACAAAGTGAAAAAAATGTTATTTGAAATATTTGAAAATGTATAAATAAATTCAATTATATTACATTTACTTAAGTATTCAGACCCTTTACAGTACTTTGCTGAAGCACCTTTGGCAGTGATTACAACCTCGAGTCTTCTTGGGTATGAGGCTACAAGCTTGGCACATCTGTATTTTTAGAGTTTCCCCCATTCTTCTCTGCAGATCCTCTCAAGCTCTGTCAGGTTGGATGTGGAGCGTCGCTGCACAGCTATTTTCAGGTCTCCAGAGATATTCAATCGAGTTCAAGTCTGGGCACTGTCTGGGCCACTCAAGGACATTCAGAGACTTGTCCCAAAGCCACTTCTGCGATGTCTTGGCTGTGTGCTTAGGGTCGCTGTACTGTGGGAAGGTGAACCTTTGCCCCAATCTGAAGTCCTGAGCGCTCTGGAGCAAGTTTTCATTGAGGATCTCTCTGTACTTTGCTCCGTTCATTTTACCCTCAATCCTTACTAGTCTCCCAGTCAATGCCACTGAAAACATTCCCACAGGATGATGCTGCTGCCACCAGCATGCTTCACCGTAGGGATGGTGCCAGGTTTTCTCCAGACATGACACATGGCATTCAGGCCAAAGAGTTCAATCTTGGTTTCATCAGACTAGAGAATATTGTTTCTCATGGTCCGAGAGCCTCTAACCTCTCTGGGATATGTGGGACGTCCCACCTTGCCAACAGCCAGTGAAAGTGCAGGGCGCCAAATTCAAAACAACAAAAATCTCATAATTAACCTTCCTAAAGCATACAAGTATTTTACACATTTTAAAAATAAAATTCTCGTTAATCCAGCCACAGTGTCTGATTTCAAAAAGGCTTTACAGCGAAAGCACCACAAACAATTATGTAATGAAAGGTTTGGGAAGCAACAGAAAAACATTGCCATTTTTCCAGCCAAAGATAGGAGTCACAAGAAGCAGAAATAGAGATAAAAAATAATCACTAACCTTTGATGATCTCATAGGACATCACGTTACACAATACATGTATGTTTTGTTTGATAAAGTTCATATTTATATAAAAAAATCTTTGTTTACATTGGCGCGTTCAGTTGTTCCAAAAAGAACCAGTGATTTTGCAGAGAGCCACACAATTTACTGAAATACTGATCATAAATGTTGATGAAAATAGTGTTACACATGGAATTAGAGACATTCTTCTCCTTAATGGGTGCGTCAAGAAGTTAATGCAAGATTTTAAAACAACTTTACAGAAAAAGCAAACCATGCAATAATCTGAGTACAGAGTTCAGACAACAAAGCAGCCAAAAAGATATCCGCCATATTGTGTAGTCAACATTAGTCAGAAATAGCATTATACATTTTCACTTACCTTTGATGATCTTCATCAGAATGCACACCCAGGAATCCTAGTTCCACAATAAATGTTTGATTTGTTCGATAAAGTTCATAATTTATGTCCAAATAGCTTCTTTTGTTAGGGCGTTCGGTGAACAAATCCAAACAGGCGTTCAGGTCCCGCCGAACGTCGGACAAAACATTCAAAAAGTTATGTTACAGCCCGTAGAAACTTGTCAAACTAAGTATAGTATATATAAGTATACATCTTTAGGATGTTTTTATCATAAATGTTCAATAATGTTCCAACCGGAGAATTCCTATGTCTGTAGAAAAACAATGGAACGAGAGCTAACTCTCTCGTGACAGCGCGTCAGAGCCTGTGGCACTATGCCAGACACCTGGCTCAATCCCCTCTCATTCAGCCCTTTCTGTGCTATGCTATCCCGAGGCACTCTTTTTCCCTCTCTCTCTTTCTATCTCTCTCCCTTCACAGTAGAAGCCTGAAACAACATTCTAAAGACTGTTGACATCTAGTGGAAACCTTAGGAAGTGCAATATGACCCCATTTACACTGTATATTGGAATGGCAAAGAGTTGAAAAACTACAAACTCAGATTTCCCACATCCTGGTTGAATTTTTCTCAGGTTTTCGCCTGCCATATGTTATACTCACAGACATCATTCAAACAGTTTTAGAAACTTCAGAGTGTTTTCTATCCAATACTACTAATAATATGCATATATTAGCATCTGGGACAGAGTAGCAGGCAGTTTACTCTGGGCACCTTATTCATCCAAGCTACTCAATACTGCCTCCTGTCACCAAGAAGTGACATGGCTTTTGGCAAACTCCAAGCGGGCTGTCATGTGTTTTTTACGTAAGTGGCTTCCATCTGGCCTCTATACCATAACGGCCTATTGGTTGAGTGCTGCAAAGATGGTTGTTCTTCTGGAAGGTTCTCCCATTGGCACAGAGGAACTCATGAGCTCTGTCAGAGTGACCATCGGGTTCTTGGTCACCTCCCTGACCAAGGCTCTTCTACCCCGATCGCTCAGTTTGGCCGGGCGGACAGCTCTAAGAGGAGTCTTGGTGGTTCCAAACTTCTTCCATTTAAGAATGATGGAGGCCACTGTGTTATTTATCTCTCTTCATATCTCTTTCTCTCTCCATCTCTTCCTCTCTCTCTTCATCTCCCTTCATCACAACATTTGTCTGGTTTGTTGTGGAGCCCTTAGTGCACATCAGGTAGAGAGGACACCTTGGCCAGTCTCCCATCGCTGGGTTGCGTCCCAAATAACACCCTATTCTCTATAAAGTGCACCACTTTTGACCATGGTCCATAATGCACTGGTCAAAAGTAGTGCACTTAAAAGGCAATAGGGTGCCCTTTGGGACGCCGCATGGGAATACCGTAAGGAGCCTTAAGGGGGAATGCCGGTCGGGCCACTGCTATCTATGTTATGAAGGATCAAAGAGCGTTGTGGTCACGTTTGATGCTCAGTGTCGATGGGACTCTTTCTGACTCATGTATAGGCCTGTTATGGGAGTGCTGTGCGTGTAGATGTCTTACTGACGGTGTGTGTGTGCGTTTGTGTGTGTGAGCTTGTTTTGGAGTACTTTCTGTGCTATGCTATCCCGAGGCACTCTTTTCCCCTCTCTCTCTTTCTATCTCTATCCCTCTCCTCCCTTGTTTTCTACCCCACCCACTTATCCACTCTGTCTCACTCCCTCCCCTTCTCCCACTCACCCCCAACCCCTCCCTACCTCTCTCTCCCTCCATCTCCCTCTCCCTCCTCCCGCTCTCCCTCCATCTCTCTCTCCAGTCCCTGCAGTGGTGCTCTCCTCCATGTGTGTTTATGAAGGCCCAGGGAGAGAGAGTAGAGAGAGTGAGGGGTTCCACCTTCCCACAGCCTGTTAATTACTAATCCGTATGTACATGCTCTGCACATTTGCTCATCCACACATATCCCTATGCCCTGGAGTTAACATGTTCCCCCAGAGCAGGTACTCCCCAACTGGGGTACTCGCAATGCCGTCGGGGGTACGCCAAATATAAATGTGATTCACATTCACATTTTCAAACAGTCCATTTATATTTTCCAACGGGGCAATACCTTTGGGTGAGGTTTTTTTCTCACCTGAGTTATCTCGTTTAGCTGCCAAAAATAAAATTAAACCATCTAGTGTTCAGCGAAATAACAACACAATGTCAAGTACAGGTAGCCTAGTCAAATAATTAACATCCAATCACATTAACCGTTACTCTATAAATGGAATTCCACTATGTAGCCAAATGTAGCTGCTGCACATTCCATTTGCTTAAAAATTGATAAATGGTTAAAGAAAGTAGGGCCCGTGTCCATAAAGACACATACCAACTCTGCTGGTAGTACTGCTACTATCAGCAGTACTACAGCAGCACTACACCTGCCCCTGTTGATGACACAAGTTGTTCTGCTTCCATGAGCACATGTGAATCTGATGCAGCTGAAGAGCTACTGCCCCCTTACCTGGGAAAGCACCGAACAACAGATAGGGACGTTGGACCATCGAAGAGGCGCAAATATGATGAGAAATATATTGATTTCGGCTTCACTTATATTGGGAGTAGTGCCTTTCCTCAGCAACAGTGTGTTATATGTGCCGAAGTACAGTCATGGCCAAAAGTATTGAGAAGTATAATTACGAGCATTTCATAAGTGTCAAAGGCTTTATTGACAATTACATGAAGTTGATGCAAAGAGTCAATATTTGTAGTAATGACCCTTCTTTTTCAAGACCTCTGCAATCCGCCCTGGCATGCTGTCAATTAACTTCTGGGCCACATCCTGACTGAGGGCAGCCAATTCTTGCATAATCAATGCTTGGAGTTTGTCAGAATTTGTGGGGTTTTGTTTGTCCACCCACCTCTTGAGGATTGACCACAAGTTCTCAATGGGATTAAGGTCTGGGGAGTTTCCTGGCCATGGACTCAAAATATCAATGTTTTGTTCCCAGAGCCACTTAGTTATCACTTTTGCCTTATGGCAAGGTGCTCCATCATGCTGTAAAATGCATTGTTCGTCACCAAACTGTTCCTGGATGGTTGGGAGAAGTTGCTCTCGGAGGATGAGTTGGTGCCATTATTTATCCATGGCTGTGTTCTTAGGCAAAATTGTGAGCTCACTCCTTTGGCTGAGAAGCAACCCCACACATGAATGGTCTCAGGATGCTTTTCTGTTGGCATGACACAGGACTGATGGTAGCGCTCACCTTGTCTTCTCCGGACAAGCTTTTTTCCAGATCCACCAAAAAATCGGAAAGGGGATTCATCAGAGAAAATGACATTACCCCAGTCCTCAGCAGTCCAATCCCTGTACCTTTTGCAGAATATCAGTGTGTCCCTGATGTTTTTCCTGGAGAGAAGTGGCTTCTTTGCTGCCCTTCTTGACACCAGGCCATCCTCCAAAAGTCTTCGTCTCACTGTATGTGCAGATGCACTCACACCTGCCTGCTGCCATTCCTGAGCAAGCTCTGTACTGGTGGTGCCCCGATCCCGCAGCTGAATCAACTTTAGAAGACGGTCCTGGTGCTTGCTGGACTTTCTTGGGTGCCCTGAAGCCTTCTTCACAACAATTGAACCACTCTCCTTGAAGTTCTTGATGATCCGATAAATGGTTGATTTAGGTGCAATCTTACTGGCAGCAATATCCTTGCCTGTGAAGCCCTTTCTTGTGCAAAGCAATGATGACGGCACGTGTTTCCTTGCAGGTAACCATGATTGACAGAGGAAGAACAAGGATTCCAAGCACCACCCTCCTTTTGAAGCTTCCAGTCTGTTATTCAAACTCAATCAGCATGACAGAGTGATCTCTAGCCTTGTCCTCGTCAACACTCACACCTGTGTTAACGAGAGAATCACTGACATGATGTCAGCTGGTCCTTTTGTGGCACGACTGAAATGCAGAGGACATGTTTTTGGGGGATTCAGTTCATTTGCATGGCGAAGAGGGACTTTGCAATTCATCTGATCACTCTTCATAACATTCTGGAGTATATGCAAATTGCCATCTTACAAACTGAGGCAGCAGACTTTGTGAAAATGTATATTCGTGTCATTCTCAAAACTTTTGGCCACGACTGTACTATCTCACAACTCGATAAAACCTTCTCTTGCTCAGACATTTAGAAACAAAACATGCCAATTTGAAAAATAAACCACAGGAGTTTTTTGAGTGAGAATTAAGAAGACTTTCGAGTAGTAAGACATTTATAAAAAGCAACAGATACCATTAATAAGCAGGGGATAGAAGCGTCTTATATGGTGAGCTACCAAGTGGCTAGGACAGGCAAGCCCCATACTATTGTGGAGGACTTAATTCTTCCTGCTTCTGCAGATATGGCTGGGACAATGCTGGGGGAAAATGCCCAAAAAACTATACAGACAATGTCTTCATCAAACAACACTGTTTCACAACACAGCAGTGACATGGCAGGAGATGTTTAGAAACAATTGCTTATTCGCATACAAGCCAGTGAATTCTATGCTTAACAGCTGGATGAGTCAACAGACGTGGCGGGCCTGGCACAGCTCCTGGTATATGTCCGTTATGTTTATGGGGGGTCAATGAAGGAAGACATCCTCTTCTGCGAACCACTGGAAACCAGGACAACAGGAGAGGATATTTTTAAAGTACTGGACAGCTTTGTGAAATCAAATGGACTTTGGTGGTCAAGATGTTTGGGTATCTGTAATGATGGCGCAAAAGCCATGACAGGGAGACATAGTGGAGTGGTAACGCGCGTGCAAGCAGTTGCTCCCGATGCCACTTGGGTACACTGCAGCATCCACCGAGAGGCTTTTGCTGCCAAGCAATGCCTGATAGCTTGAAATACATTTTGGATACTACAGTGAAAATGGTTAACTATGTTAACCTCTCTAGGGTATGTGGGACACTAGCGCCAAATTCAAATACAGAAATGCTCATTATAAAAATTCAGAAAACAAAACACATAGGTTTAAAGATTAACTTCTTGTTAATCCAACCACGGTGTCAGATTTATCAAATGCTTTTCAGCGAAAGCATACCTAGCTCAGAACATAGCCCAGTTGACAAATTATTACAAACAATAACCAGCCAAGCAGAAGCGTTACAAAACTCAGAAATAGAGATAAAATTAATCCCTTACCTTTGATGATCTTCATATGGTGGCACTCAGAAGACATTAATTTACTCAATAAATGTTCCTTTTGTTCGATAAAGTCTCTTTATATCCAAAAACCTCCGTTTTGTTTGCGCGTTTTCTTCAGTAATCCACAGGCTCAAACGCAGTCAAAACAGGCAGACAAAAAAATCCAAATTGTATCCGTAAAGTTCATAGAAACAAGTCAAACAATGTTTATATTCATTCCTCAGGTTGTTTTTAGCCTAAATTATCTATAATATTTCAACCAGACAATAACATTGTCAATATAAAAGGTAAACAAGAAATGCACTCTCTCGGGATTGCGCGTGAAAAAGCTCTGCGACACGGTAGGGTCCACTCATTCAGACTGGTCTTACTCTCTCATTTATACGAATACAAGCCTGAAACAATTTCAAAAGACTGTTGACATCTAGTGGAAATTGAGTCCTATGTCAATGGATACTGTAATGGCATTGAATAGAAAAAAATAGAAGAAAAAAAACTTCCTGAATGGATTTTTCTCAGGTTTTCGCCTTCCAAATCAGTTATGTTATACTCACAGACACTATTTTAACAGTTTTGGAAACTTTAGAGTGTTTTCTATCCAAATCTACCAGTTTGCATATCATATCTTCTAATTTGGGCATGCTTTTCATCCAAAATTCAGAATGCTGCCCCCTACCCGAGAGGTTAAAGCAAGGCCCCTGAACCCTTGTGTATTTTCTGCACTATGTAAAGATATAGGCAGCGACCATGTAACGCTTTTACAACATGCAATATTGCGCTGGTTATCAAGGGACACATTTTTTTAAATTGAGAGAGGAGCTGAAAGTTTTCTTTACTGAACATAATCTTCACTTGTCTGAACGCATGGCATGATGACGAGTTTCTCACACGACTGGCCTGTCTGGGTGATGTTTTTTCTCGGCAGAATGATACGAATCTAATCTATTCAATGTGTTTGACAAAATTGAGGCTGCGATTAAGTTGTTGGAGCTCTTCTCTGTCTGCATTAACAAGGACAACACACAGGTATTTCCATCATTGTATGATTTTTTTGTGTGCAAATGAACTCAAGCTTACGGACAATGTCAAATGTCATATAGCGAAGCACCTGAGTGAGTTGGGTGCGCAATTACGAAGATACTTTCCCAAAACGGATGACACAAACAACTGGATTCGTAGTCCCTTTCCTGCCTCCAGTCCACTTACTGATATCTGAACAATAGAGCCTTATTGAAATTGCAACATGCGGTTCTGTGAAAATTGAATTTAATCAGAAGCCACTGACAGATTTCTGGATTGGGCTGCGCTCAGAGTGTCCTGCCTTGGCAAATCGCGCTGTTAAGACACTGATGCCCTTTGCAACCACGTACCTATGTGAGAGTGGATTCTCTGCCTGCACTAGCATGAAAACTAAATACAGGAAAAATTATGTGTGTAAAATAATTTAAGACTGAGAATCTCCAAACAACCCAACATTACAGAGTTATGTGCATGCTTTCAAGCACACCCTTCTCATTAACCTGTGAGTTATTCACAATTTTTGATGAACAAATACAGTTTTATATGTAAGATGGTTAAATAAAGAGCAAAATTCTTGAGTATTATTCGATTATTATTTGTGCCCTGGTCCTATAAGAGCTATTTGTCTCTTCCCACGAGCCAGGTTATTATCGATTTGAGTTGATATTCTTCAGTCAAGGCAAGGATGTTCTGTTAAAAAAAATAAAAACTTCAGAACGGTGTTAAGTAGTTGTAATGCAGAACAAATCTCTGTAGAGCTCATGTCAGCCTCCGCAGCTCCCATCAGCCTCCGCAGTTCCCGTCAGCCTTCACAGATCCGTCAGCCTCCGCAGTTCCCGTCAGCCTCCGCAGTTCCCGTCAGCCTCCGCAGTTCCCGTCAGCCTCCGCAGTTCCCGTCAGCCTCCGCAGTTCCCGTCAGCCTCCGCAGTTCCCGTCAGCCTCCGCAGTTCCCGTCAGCCTCCGCAGCTCCCGTCAGCCTCCGCAGCTCCCGTCAGCCTCCGCAGTTCCCGTCAGCCTCTGCTGCTCCCGTCAGCCTCCGCAGTTCCCGTCAGCCTCCGCAGTTCCCGTCAGCCTCCGCAGTTCCCGTCAGCCTCTGCAGCTCCCGTCAGCCTCCGCAGTTCCCGTCAGCCTCCGCTGCTCCTGTCAGCCTCCGCAATTCCCTTGGTGCTTTATTATTCATTGCTCCATTAAATTATTAATGATGGTTTCAGGGTGTCATGGATTCAGGGTGTCAGGGGATCAGGGTGTCAGGATGTCAGGGTGTCAGGGTGTCAGCGTGTCAGGGAATCAGGGTGTCAGGGAATCAGGGTGTCAGCGTGTCAGGGAATCAGGGTGTCAGGGAATCAGGGTGTCAGCGTGTCAGAGCATCAGGGTGTCAGAGAGGCAGAGTTAGCTTGTCAAGGCGTCAGCTTGTCACCATGCCAGGTCGTCAGCGTGTTAGGTCGTCAGGGTGTCAGGTGTCAGGGTGTTAGGTCGTCAGGGTGTCAGGTGTTAGGATGTTAGGTCGTCAGCGTGTCAGGTGTCAGGGTGTTAGGTCGTCAGCGTGTCAGGGTGTTAGGTCGTCAGCGTGTCAGTGTGTCAGGGTGTTAGGGTGTTATGTTGTCAGTGTTTCAGGGCGTCAGGTCGTCAGGGCGTCAGCGTGTCAGAGTGTTAGGGTATTAGGTTGTCAGGGTGTCAGGTGTCAGTGTGTCAGGGTGCATATTGTCTAGCCGTCAAATTATACAGCAGCGGAATGAGGAAGTCCAGTTCATGTCCTCACTGCCTTCTCATACAATGAAAGTGAGTGTGTGTGTGTGATTGTGTGTGTGTATTTTTTGGTGTGTGGGTGTATTTTTTTGGTGTGTGTGTTTTTCAAATAAAATAAAATCTAATTTTATTAGTCACATGCGCCGAATACAACTGGTATAGACCTTAGAGTGAAAGGGTTATTTACGAGCCCCTAACCAACAATGCAGTTTATAAAATACAGATAAGAATAACAAATAAAAGTAACAAGTAATTAAAGAGCAGCAGTAAAATCACAATAGCGAGACTATATACAGGGGTGTACCGATGCAGAGTCAATGTGTGGCGGTGTAAAAGGGGGAGGGGTCAATGCAAATAGTCTGGGTAGCCATTTGACTGGGTAGCCATTTGATTAGATGGTCAGGAGTCTTATGGCTTGGGGGTAGAAGCTGTTTAGAAGCCTCTTGGACCTAGACTTGGTGATCCGATACCACTTGCCGTGCGGTAGCAGAGAGAACAGTCAATGACTAGGGTTGCTGGAGTCTTTGACAATTTTTAGGGCCTTCCTCTGACACATCCTGGTATAGAGGTATTGGATGGCAGGAAGCGAGGACCCATGCCAAATCTTTTCAGTCTCCTAAAGGGGAATAGGTTTTGTCGTGCCCTCTTCACAATTGTCTTGGTGTGCTTGGACTATGTTAGTTTGTTGGTAATGTGGACGCCAAGGAACTTGAAGCTCTCAACCTGCTCCACTGCAGCCCCGTCGATGAGAATGGGGGCGTGCTCGGGCCTCTTTTTCCTGTAGTCCACAATCATCTCCTTTGTCTTGATCACATTGAGGGAGAGGTTGTTGTCCTGGCACCACACAGCCAGGTCTCTGACCTCCTCCCTATAGGCTGTCTCTTCGTTCTTGGTGATCAGGCCTAACACTGTTGTGTCATCGACAAACTTAATGATGGTGTTGGAGTCGTGCCTGGCCATGCAGTCATGAGTGAACAGGAAGTGCAGGAGGGGACTGAGCACGCACCACTGAGGGGACCCTGTGTTGAGGATCAGTGTGGCAGATGTGTTGTTACCTAACCCTACCAACGGGGCGCAGCCTGTCAGGAAGTCCAGGATCCAGTTGCAGAGGGAGGTGTTTAGTCCCAGGGTCCTTAGCTTATTGATAAGCTTTGAGGGCACTATGGTGTTGAACGCTGAGCTGTAGCAATGAATAGCATTCTCAGATAGGTGTTCCTTTTGTCCAGGTGGGAAAGGGCAGTGTTGAGTGCAATAGCGATTACATCATCTGTGGATCTGTTGGGGTGGAATGCAAATTGGAGTGGGTCTAGGGTTTCTGGGATGATGGTGTTGATGTGAGCCATGACCAGCCTTGCACAGCACGTCATGGCTACAGACGTGAGTTCTACGGGTCAGTAGTCATTTAGGCAGGTTACATTGGTGTTCTTGGGCACAGGGACTATGGTAGTCTACTTAAAACATGTTGGTATTACAAACTCGGACAGGTGGAGGTTGAAAATGTCAGTGAAGACACTTTTAAAGTCCAACTCCTTGAAAGTGGCAGCTCTACCCTCTAGCTCAGTGCGGATGTTGCCTGTAATCTATGGCTTCTGGTTGCAGTATGTACGTATGGTCACTGTTAGGATGATGTCATCAATGCACTTATTGATGAAGTCAATAACTGATGTGGTTTACTCCTCAATGCCGTTGGAGGAAACACGGAACATATTCCAGTCTGTGCTAGCAAAACAGTCCTATGGCTTAGCATCTGCTTCATCTGACCACTTTTTTATTGATCTACTCACTGACAGAATTATGGTCAGATTTGCCAAATGGAGGGCGAGGGAGAGCTTTGTATGCGTCTCTGTGTGTTGAGTAAAGGTGGCCCAGAGTTATTTTTTCCTGTGGTTGCACATTTAACATGCTGATAGAAATTTGGTCAAATGGATTGAAGTTTCCATGCGTTAAAGTCCCAGGCTACTAGGAGCACCGCCTCTGGGTGAAAGTTTTCTTGTTTGCTTATGGCGGAATGCAGCTCATTCAATGGTGTTTTAGTGCCAGCCTCTGACTGTGGTGGTATGTAAACAGCTACAGAGAATACAGATGAAAACTCTCTAGGTAGATAGTGTGGTCTACAGTTAATCATGAGATACTCTTCCTCAGCCTCAGCAATAGCCTTAGATATCGTGCACTAGCTGTTATTTACAAAAAATACATAGTCCGCTGCCTCTTGTCTTACCAGACGACGGTGTTCTATCCTGCTGGTGCAGCGTATAACCAGCCAGCTGTATGTTGATAGTGTCGTCGTTCAGCCACGACTCCGTGAAGCATAAGATGTTACAGTTTTGAATGTCCCGTTGGTAGTTTAATCTTCCGTGTAGGTCGTCTATTTTATTGTCCAAAGATTGCACGTTTGCTAGCAGAATGGAAGGAAGTTGGGGTTTATTTGACCGCCTACGAATTCTCAGAAGGCAGCCTGCCCTCCGGGCCCTTTTTTCCCTTCCTCTTTTTTCACGCAAATCACAGGGATCTGGGCCTGTTCCCGAGAAAGCTTGTCAGGCTTGTCAGACCCGTTAACAGAAAAAAAATATTCTTCCAGTCCGTGGTGAGTAATCCCTGTCCTGATGTTCAGAAATTATTTTCGGTCATATGAAACGGTAGCGGCAACATTATGTACAAAATTAGGTAAAAAAAATAAGTTATAAAAAAACAAAAAAAACAATTGGTTGGGGTCATGTAAAACGGCTGCCATCTTCTCACACCGCCATTTTGGTGTGTGTGCGTGTTTTTTGGTGTGTGTGTGTGTTTTTTTTGTTGGTGTGTGTGTGTTTTTGGTGTGTGTGCGTGTGTCTGTTTGTTTGTCTATGCACATAAACTTTTCGAAATGTAATTACCTTCATTTGCAGCTACAACTGGGCTAAATTGGGTTAAATCCACTGGTACTGTTGCATCACTTTGGTTTCTTTAGTCTGTTCTAATGTCTCTCCCTCTCTCACTCGTTCCAGCACCACCAAGATTCACTAAAGTTCCCGTAGACCAGATTGGCGTATCTGGGGGTGTGGTCTCATTCGTGTGCCAGGCGACAGGAGACCCTAAGCCCCGGGTGAGCTGGAACAAGAAGGGGAAGAAAGTCAACTCCCAGCGCATTGAGGTGAGACAGCGTAACCTTGTAACCCTACACTGCCCCCTACTGTTGTGGATGTAGTATGGAATAATACATCTGAATATAATATACATAATAAATACAATTTAGCGGACACATTTATCCAAAACAACTTACATATTTATATATGTGGCCCCAACAGGAATCGAACCCACAACCCTGGCATTGCTAAAGCTTTTACAAGCTGAGCCACACAAGTCTATTCGTTCATTTGACATGGATATATCACTTCTTTGTTTCACCAAGGTAGATCATTTACTTGTACACAAACTACATCACGGCAGACCATGGTTTTAATTTAACCAGGCATCAATTACAAGAAACCACCATGTTTAGTGACATGACATGGCACAGTGCCAATGCAATCTACTTGTCCTTTTCCACTTGAATGACTAGCTGAATTTGATGTTTGTTTGACGTTCGGTTCTAGTAGTGGCGTGCTACTTTCCCCCTGCGCCCGCTGTGCCTTATTTATGATGTTTGTTTGTTGTGTGTCTCTGTGTGAGCCCAGATGGTGTGTCTAAAGTCATGATTGATTCTCAGGGTTTTCTTAATTAACACACTCCTCACATCGACAGCGCACACACACACAGACTCGCTAACACACACATACACACTCTTGTGCTAAAACACTATCACGTTAACAACGCTGCCAGCGTACTTAGAAGGAGGGAAGAAGATGGTACCTGAGTATTAATAAGAGAAGAAGAAGATGGAACCCAAGTACATGACAAGTACAGGACAGGCATGTACAGGACAAATACAGGAGAGTACAGGACAAGTCACACACTGCAGACTCTGGTTCAATCCTGGGCTGTATCACAACCGGCCGTGATCGGGAGTCCCATAGGGCATTGCACAATTGGCCCAGAGTTGTCCGGGTTAGGGGAGGGTTTGGCTGGGGTACTTGCCTAGTTAAATAAAAAATAAAATATAATACAGGACAGTACAGGACAGGACAAGGCCAGTGCAGGACAGTACAGGACAGCACAAGGCCAGTACAGGACAAATACAGGACAAGGACAGTACAGTACAGGACAAGGCCAGTACAGGACAAATACAGGACAAGGACAGTACAGGACAAGGCCAGTACAGGACAAGTGCAGAACAAGGCCAGTACAGGACAAATACAGTACAGGACAAGGCCAGTACAGGACAAGTGAAGAACAAGGCCAGGACAGGACAAATACAGTACAGGACAAGGCCAGTACAGGACAAGGACAGTACAGGACAGGACAAGGCCAGTACAGGACAAGGACAGTACAGGACAGGACAAGTGCAGAACAAGGCCAGTACAGGACAAGGACAGTACAGGACAGGACAAGTGCAGAACATGGCCAGTACAGGACAAATACAGGACAGGACAAATACAGGACAGGACAAGGCCAGTACAGGACAAGGCCAGTACAGGACAGGAGAAGTGCAGAACAAGACCAGTGCAGGACAAGTTCCTTGAGATGACAAATACAGGCCAATACATGACAGTGCAGGACAAACACAAGACAGTACAGTATAGGACAAGTACAGGATAGGACAGTACCATACAGTACAGGACAAGTACAGTACAGGACAAATACAAAGCAGTACAGGACAAGTACAGGATAGGACAGTACCATACAGTACAGGACAAATACAAAGCAGTACAGGACAGTACAGGACAAATACAGAGCAGTACAGGACAAGTACAGGACAAGTACAGAGCCGTACAGGACATGTACAGAACAAGACAGGTACAGGACAAGTTCCTTGAGATGACAAATACAGGACAGATCTATACAGGACAAATCGGGGACAATACAGGACAGTACAGGATAAGTACAGGACAGTACAGAACAAATACAGAGCAGTACAGGACAAGTACAGGACAGGACAATTACAGGACAGTACAGGACAAGTACAGTACAGGACAAATACAGGGCAGTACAGGACAAGTACAGTATAGGACATACAGAGCAGTACAGGACAGTACAGGACAAGTACAGGACAGTACAAGACAAGTACAGGAAAGAACAGAAAAAATCCAGGACAAGTCCAGGACAAGGCCAGGGCATGTCCAGGACAAGTACATTACAAGACACATAGATGAGAGTACAGTACAAGTAAGAACTGGACAAGTACAGAACAGGACAAGTACAGGAGAGTACAAGACAAATACAGGACAAGTACAGTAGAGGACAAGTACAGGACAAATACAGAGCAGTACAGGACAGGTACAGAGCCGTACAGGACATGTACAGGACAGGACAAGTACAGAACAGGTCAAGTCCAGACAAGACAGGTACAGGACAAGTTCCCTGAGATGACAAATACAGGACAGATCTATACAGGACAAATCTGGGACAATACAGGACAGTGCAGGACAAGTACAAGACAGGACAAGTAGAGGACAAATACAGGACAGTACAGGACAGTACAGGACAAGTACAGGAAAGAACAGGACACGTACAGGAAAGAAAAGGACACGTACAGGAAATAACAGGACAAGTACAGGACAAGCCCAGTACAGGACAAGCCCAGTACAGGACTAGCCCAGTACAGGACAAGTCCAGGACAGTACAGGACAGTACAAGACAAACACAGGAGAGTACAGGACAGGTACATTACTGTTTTGCATTCTCTTCCGCTAAGACTGAGAAAAAAACGATTGAACTGTGGATCCAATGATTGCTATTTCCTTGCTTTTAAAAAGTCATTTTATGAAGGTTCGAAATCGTTGCATTTCCCCTCCAGCAGCTTTTGCTTTGATATTGATCTGGACTCAGTCACGGTGCTGTTTCCTCATTAACGCTGTAGCCTTGAGATTCATCATGACTCGACGCTGAATTGTTCGGCTGACAACAGGCACCTCCACATGTAACGGATGTGAAACGGCTAGCTTAGTTAGCGTGGGCGCTAAATAGCGTTTCAATCAGTGACGTCACTTGCTCTGAGACCTTGAAGTAGTAGTTCCCCTTGCTCTGCAAGGGCCGCGGCTTTTGTGGAGCGATGGGTAACGATGCTTCGAGGGTGACTGTTGATGTGTGCAGAAGGTCCCTAGTTCGCGCCCGGGTATGGGCGAGGGGACGGTTTAAATTTGTACTGTTACATTGATGCTGTTGACCCGGATTACTGGTTGCTGCGGAAAAAGGAGGAAGGTCAAAAGGGGGGTGAGTGTAACGGATGTGAAACGGCTAGCTTAGTTAGCGTGGGCGCTAAATAGCGTTTCAATCAGTGACGTCACTTGCTCTGAGACCTTGAAGTAGTAGTTCCCCTTGCTCTGCAAGGGCCGCGGCTTTTGTGGAGCGATGGGTAACGATGCTTCGAGGGTGACTGTTGATGTGTGCAGAAGGTCCCTAGTTCGCGCCCGGGTATGGGCGAGGGGACGGTCTAAATTTGTACTGTTACACACACACCACTTCACTTGGTCACCCACATCTATCCATACATGTGTTCTCTTTGTTATATATTATGGAAATCACATGTAAAATCACATGTAAAATCACATGTGTAGCGTGATCTATGAGTACAATATGAGCACACTGACAGTTAAGTTATGATTATTAGTTGACATTGCTGAGAATGAGGGTTTATACTCTGCAAAGGTACTTATTTCGAATCATAATTGTCCTAATGGATGGCTTTGAACATTTTGAAAACGTTAAACTTCAAAACTAACCTTATTCCATGGTGACCTTTTCTGAAGACTTGGCCACTGGACTAGCATAGCGATGTCCTGGCTCATATTCTGAGGCTTTGCAGTGGATAAAATGGTATACAGTATGTGAAATGAAGGTGCCCCTAGGAGCTAGTTGAGGAGTCTAGCTCCTAGAAGAATAGTTAGGTTGTCTTTAACTCAAAAACAGATCACTATAACGTTGCCCTTTCTCTCTGACACAGACTATAGAGTTCGATGAGGGTGCCGGCGCCGTCCTTCGGATCCAGCCTCTACGAGCGCCGCGGGACGAGAACATCTACGAGTGCGTGGCGGAAAATAGCGAGGGTGAGGTCAACGTTAACGCCAAGCTGTCCATAATCAGAGGTGAGTCACTCGATGGAGCCTAATGATGAGGTCCTGACCAATGGACCAATGGAGTCCATTGTCCAATAGTCTTGCAATATATAGTGTTGATTGCTCACTGCACCAATATTCTCAGCCAGCTTCACGGATAGATGTTTGTTCCTTGTACTAGTACCTTCTAGCTCAGGGGTCTCTAACCTTTTCTAGCATGTGAGCTAATTTAAAAAAATGAAACATATCACGAGTCACATAGTATTTTTTCTCTAGCTTTCAAATAGTCACATTCTTCTCTTCTTCTCTGCAACTTTTCCCTAGGTCCTTAGTGTACAAGAGACAGTAGTGCACAATGTTTTCTGTCGATATACCTGGTAAAATAACGGTTAATTAACAACTCTAAATGGGGTTCTATAAAATCTGAGATTTGTTTCCCAAATTTTGTTTTGTGTTTTCCCAAATTATGTTCCGTTAGATTTTTATATATTTTTGTATATTTTCACTCTCAAAATTACAATTGTTTATAGAGAAACAACAGAATTGGATGTCGATGCTTAAATCACATCTGAAGACCTAAAGGGTATGGAAGAAAACTAACACATTTAGATTTGTTTTGTGTAATTCCCCCTTAATAACCTCTTTGGGCTAGGTGGGACGCTAGCAACCCACCTCAATAACATCTGGTGAAATTTTAGAGCGCGAAATTCAAAATACAAAAATCGTAATATTAAACATTAAAAGCTTAGCTTCTTGTTAATCCAACCGCGTTGTCAGATTTCAAAAAGGCTTTACGGTGAAAGCATAACATGCGATTATCTGAGGACAGCGCCCTGCATACCCCAGCATTAAAAACATTTTCCAAACCAGCAGAGGCGTCACAAAAATCAGAAATAGCGATCAAATTAATCACTTACCTTTGAAGATCTTCCTCTGTTTGCAATCCCAAGGGTCCCAGCTACATAACAAATGGTCCTTTTGTTTGATAAAGTCCTTCTTAATATCCCAAAAAAGTCAGTTTAGTTGGCACGTTTGATTCAGTAATCCACCCATTCAACATGCAGACAAAGAAATCCCAAAAGTTACCAGTAAGCTTCATCCAAACAAGTCAAACAACATTTCGAATCAATCCTCAGGTACCCTAATATGTAAATAAACTATCAAATATAAGACGGAATGTAGTAAGTTCAATACCAGAGATAAATCACGAAGCCCTCATCCACGCGCGCCACAAGACTACAGTCCTAATTAGAGACAACTTGAAAAGCTACAACTACTAGCACATTTAAAAAAAAACAAGCCTGAAACCCTTTCTAAGGACTGTTGACATCTAGCGGAAGCCATGGGAACTGCAATCTGGGAGGAATTCCTTTGAATATCTCATAGACAAGTATTGGAATGGCCTGTGACCTCAAAAACACATTTTGTGATGGATTCTCCTCGGGTTTTTGCCTGCCATATCAGTTCTGTTATACTCACAGACATTATTTTAACAGTTTTAACTTTAACGGGATTCGATATGACAACAGCCAGTGAAAGTGCACGGCGCCAAATTCAAAACAACAGAAATCTCCTAATTAAAATTCCTCAAACATACAAGTATTTTATACCATTTTAAAGGTAATCTTGTTGTTAATCCCACCACAGTGTCCGGTTTCAAATAGGCTTTACAGCGAAAGCACCACAAACAATTATGTTAGGTCAGCACCTATTCACAGAAAAACACAGCCATTTTTCCAGCCAAAGAGAGGAGTCACAAAAATCTGAAATAGAGATAAATGAATCACTAACCTTTGATCTTCATCAGATGACACTCATATGACTTCATGTTACACAATACATGTAAGTTTTGATTGATAAAGTTCATATTTATATAAAAAAATCTCAGTATACATTGGTGCGTTATGTTCAGTAGTTCCAAAAACATCTGGTGATTTAGCAGAGAGCCACATCAATTTACAGAAATACTCATCATAAATGTTGATGAAAATACAAGTGTTATGCATGGAATTAAAGATATACTTCTCCTTAATGCAACTGCTGTGTCAGATTTCAAAAAAGCTAAAAGCAAAAAAGCTTTACGGAAAAAGCAAACCATGCAATAATCTGAGTACGGCGCTCAGACAACAAATACATATATCCGCCATGTTGGAGTCAACAGAAGTCAGAAATAACATTATAAATATTCACTTACCTCTGATGATCTTCATCAGAATGCACTCCCAAGAATTCCAGTTCCACAATAAATGTTTGATTTGTTTGATAAAGTTAATCTTTTATGTCCAAATAGCTTCTTTTGTTAGCGCGTTTGGTAAACAAATCAAAACTCACGAAGCGCGTTCACTAGTTGCAGACGAAATGTCAAAAAGTTCCGTTACAGTCCGTAGAAACTTGTCAAACGATAGAATCAATCTTTAGGTTGTTTTTAACATGAAACTTATAATAATAATAATAATAACAACAATAATATTCCAACTGGAGAATTCCTTGGTCTTCAGAAAAGCAAAGGAACGGGAGATACCTCTCATGTGACTGCGCGTGACCAGCGCGTGACTGCTGGCAGACCTCTGACTCATTCCCCTCTCATTCAGCCCCCCTTCACAGTAGAAGCTTCAAACAAGTTTTTAAAGACGGTTGACATTTAGTGGAAGCCTTAGGAAGTGCAAGATGACCAATATCCCACTGTATCTTCAATAGGGGCTGAGTTGAAATCGACCAACCTCAGATTTCCCACTTCCAGGTTGGATTTTTTTCTTATGTTTTTGCCTGCCATATGAGTTCTGTTATACTCACAGCCATCATTCAAACAGTTTAAGAAACTTCAGTGTTTTCTATCCAATACTACTAATAATATGCATATATTAGCATCTGGGACAGAGTAGCAGGCAGTTTACTCTGGGCACCACTGGGTACCTTATTCATCCAAGCTACTCAATGCTGCCCTCAGCCATAAGAAGTTTAACAGAAACTTCAGAGTGTTTTCTATCCAATACTACCAATTATATGCATAACTTGGCTTCTGGGCCTGAGTAACAGGCAGTTTGAGCACGTCAGTCATCCAAACTTCCGAATACTGCCCCCTAGCCTTAAGAAGTTTTACACATCTGGCCCTTTTATTGCCATCTAGCGAGTTAGGAATGTGTCCTCTAATGTGGTGGTCTGTACTGCTGCTGCTCATTTCATGGCAAAGTTTGATCTAAATAATAGATACAAATGAAATAATTACTCATGACATACTTTACAGTTAATATTTAATTGAGAAGGTTTTGGGGAAAGTATTTCTGTCAAACCACAAGATGGTTACACATGGAGTGATGGACAAACGCACGCACCACACAGACAGGTGCAATATTGCTGGAAATTAATTTCCATATATTGTGTCAGGTTTGGCTTTTTAAGCCAATAGTGGCTAACCAGGGGTGGGATAACATCAATGTTGTGTTGATTAGATAGTAGCTGGGAGTTTGCAGTATCTGATACTTGTGAGATTTCTTTATGACATTTTGCGGTGGAACACGTGTGTGCACTTTCAGGATTGTTTGGGGAGCTACTCATAGGTTGGCAGCGAGCTACTGGTAGCTTGCAATTGACCTGCTGGAGACCCCTGTTCGAGCTCTTTATAATGTAGCTTACCTGTAACCCTCTATTGGATGCATAGGCTACATCCCTTGCAGTCAGGATGTTTCCACGTGTATAGTAACTACTGGCCGTTATGCTCAAAACAAACTTGGACATGAGGAACGCTGATCCTACGCCAGTCTTTGTGGGCGACCGTGGCAGATGCATATCACAGTGGGCACTTCCTGGTCTATCATGCGTCATTCTGCAACGCAACTATATTTAATTCACCATTCAGAGAGGAGTGTATAGACATTCTATCCCAACAGGATTCTCTATTTTATCACATTTGTTTTTACTGTATTCACTGATGCAAAAGGGAGGTAGGAGGGCGGAGGAGAAGAGTGGTGGTGGAGAGAGAGGGAGAGATTATGGATTGGTTATGAAAGATGGAAGAGTGGTCACCAACTGTGCTGAAATAGTATTTATTGAATCTGTATCAAAATGTGTGCCTGTTGTTGACGCTCACACACTCCCTTCCACCTCCCCCTTTTTCTGTCTGTCTGTGTCTCTCTGTCTCTCTCTGTCTCTGTCTCTCTCTCTGTCTCTCTCTGTCTCTCTCTGTCTCTCTCTGTCGGTCTCTCTCTCTGTCTCTGTCTGTCTGTCTCTCTCTCTGTGTCTCTGTATGTCTCTCTCTGTCTCTGTCTGTCTGTCTCTCTCTCTCTCTGTCTCTGTCTGTCTGTCTCTCTGTCTCTTGCTCTCCCTGTCTCCCTCCCTTTCTCCCTCTCTCCCCGTCTCTATCTGTCTCTCTCTCTGTTCCTCCATCTCCCCCTCTTTCCACTGCTGCCATCTGTCCCGGTAAAGGGGACTATAGGAGTCAGGAGATATAGGGGCCTATAGGAGTCAGGAGATATAGGGGACTATAGGGGTCAGGGGACTATAAGGGTCAGGACATATAGGGGTCAGGCGATATAGGGGTACTGTAGGAGTCAGGAGATATAAGGGGACTGTAGGAGTCAGGGGACATAGGGGACTATAGGCTAAGGATTTGCAGATGTAGGACTTTTAGCAAAGGACAAGGGACTGATAGAAAACTCACACACATATACACTGTATCTATACTCCCCCTGCTGTATCTACATTTCCCCTGCTGTATCTACATTCCCCCTGCTGTATCTACACTCCCCCGCTGTATCTATACTCCCCCTGCTGTATCTACACTTCCCCTGCTGTATCTACACTCCCTCTGCTGTATCTACATTCCCCCTGCTGTATCTACACTCCCCCGCTGTATCTATACTCCCCCTGCTGTATCTACACTTCCCCTGCTGTATCTACACTCCTCCTGCTGTATCTACACTCCCCTGCTGTATCTACACTCCCCTGCTGTATCTACACTCCTCCTGCTGTATCTACACTCCTCCTGCTGTATCTACACTCCCCTGCTGTATCTACACTTCCCCTGCTGTATCTACATTCCCCCTGCTGTATCTACACTCCCCCTGCTGTATCTACACTCCCCCTGCTGTATCTACACTCCCCCTGCTGTATCTACACTCCCCCTGCTGTATCTACACTCCCCTGCTGTATCTACACTCCTCCTGCTGTATCTACACTCCCCTGCTGTATCTACACTCCCCTGCTGTATCTACACTCCCCCTGCTGTATCTACACTCCCCTGCTGTATCTACACTCCTCCTGCTGTATCTACACTTCCCTGCTGTATCTACACTCCTCCTGCTGTATCTACACTCCTCCTGCTGTATCTACACTCCCCTGCTGTATCTACACTTCCCCTGCTGTATCTACATTCCCACTGCTGTATTTACACTCCCCTGCTGTATCTACACTCCCCCTGCTGTATCTACACTCCCCTGCTGTATCTACACTCCCCTGCTGCATCTATACTCCTCCTGATGTATCTACACTCCCCCTGCTGTATCTACAATCCCCTGCTGTATCTACATTCCCCCTGCTGTATCTACACTCCCCCTGCTGTATCTACACTCCCCTGCTGTATCTACACTCCCCTGCTGTATCTACACTCCTCCTGCTGTATCTACACTCCCCTGCTGTATCTACACTCCCCTGCTGTATCTACACTCCCCTGCTGTATCTACACTCCCCCTGCTGTATCTACACTCCCCTGCTGTATCTACACTCCCCTGCTGTATCTACACTCCCCCTGCTGTATCTACACTCATCCTGCTGTATCTACACTCCCCCTGCTGTATCTATACTCCCCCTGCTGTATCTACACTCCCCTGCTGTATCTACACTCCCCTGCTGCATCTATACTCCCTATGCTGTATCTACACTCCCCTGCTGTATCTACACTCCCCTGCTGTATCTACACTTCCCCTGCTGTATCTACACTCCCCTGCTGCATCTATACTCCCCTGCTGTATCTACACTCCCCTGCTGTATCTACACTCCCCTGCTGCATCTATACTCCCTATGCTGTATCTACACTCCCTATGCTGTATCTACATTCCCCCTGCTGTATCTACATTCCCCCTGCTGTATCTACACTCCCCCTGCTGTATCTACACTCCCCTGCTGCATCTATACTCCCTATGCTGTATCTACACTCCCCTGCTGTATCTACATTCCCCTGCTGTATCTACACTCCCCTGCTGTATCTACACTCCCCTGCTGCATCTATACTCCCCTGCTGTATCTACATTCCCCTGCTGTATCTACACTCCCCTGCTGTATCTACACTCCTCCTGCTGTATCTACACTCCCCTGCTGCATCTATACTCCCCTGCTGTATCTACACTCCCCTGCTGTATCTACACTCCTCCTGCTGTATCTACACTCCCCTGCTGTATCTACACTCCCCTGCTGTATCTACACTCCCCTGCTGTATCTACACTCCCCTGCTGTATCTACACTCCCCTGCTGTATCTACACTCCTCCTGCTGTATCTACACTCCCCTGCTGCATCTATACTCCCCTGCTGTATCTACACTCCCCTGCTGTATCTACACTCCTCCTGCTGTATCTACACTCCCCTGCTGTATCTACACTCCCCTGCTGTATCTACACTCCTCCTGCTGTATCTACACTCCTCCTGCTGTATCTACACTCCCCTGCTTTATCTACACTCCTCCTGCTGTATCTACACTCCCCTGCTTTATCTATACTCCCCTGCTGTATCTACACTCCCCTGCTGCATCTATACTCCCATGCTGTATATACACTCCCCTACTGTATCTACACTCCCCTGCTGTATCTACACACCCCTGCTGTATCTACACTCCCCTGCTGTATCTACACTCCCCTGCTGTATCTACACTCCTCCTGCTGTATCTACACTCCCCTGCTGCATCTATACTCCCCTGCTGTATCTACACTCCCCTGCTGTATCTACACTCCCCTGCTGTATCTACACTCCTCCTGCTGTATCTACACTCCCCTGCTGCATATATACTCCCCTGCTGTATCTACACTCCCCTGCTGTATCTACACTCCTCCTGCTGTATCTACACTCCCCTGCTGTATCTACACTCCCCTGCTGTATCTACACTCCCCTGCTGTATCTACACTCCTCCTGCTGTATCTACACTCCTCCTGCTGTATCTACACTCCCCTGCTGCATCTATACTCCCCTGCTGTATCTACACTCCCCTGCTGTATCTACACTCCCCTGCTGCATCTATACTCCCTATGCTGTATCTACACTCCCCTGCTGCATCTATACTCCCTATGCTGTATCTACACTCCTCCTGCTGTATCTACACTCCTCCTGCTGTATCTACACTCCCCTGCTGTATCTACACTCCCCCTGCTGTATCTACACTCCCCTGCTGCATCTATACTCCCTATGCTGTATCTACACTCCCCTGCTGCATCTACACTCCCCCTGCTGTATCTACACTCCCCTGCTGTATCTACACTCCCCTGCTGCATCTATACTCCCTATGCTGTATCTACACTCCCCTGCTGCATCTACACTCCCCTGCTGTATCTATACTCCCCTGCTGCATCTATACTCTCCTGCTGTATCTACACTCCCCTGCTGCATCTATACTCCCTATGCTGTATCTACACTCCCCTGCTGTATCTACACTCCCCTGCTGTATCTACATTCCCTGCAGTATCTACACTTCCCCTGCTGTATCTACACTTCCCCTGCTGTATCTACACTCCTCCTGCTGTATCTACATTCCCCCTGCTGTATCTACACTCCCCCTGCTGTATCTACACTCCCCCCTGCTGTATCTACACTCCCCCCTGCTGTATCTATACTCCCCCTGCTGTATCTACACTCCCCTACTGTATCTTCACTCCCCCTGCCTCATCTACACTCCCCCTGTTGTATCTACACTCCCCTACTGTATCTACACTCCCCTGCTGTATCTACACTCCCCTACTGTATCTACACTCCCCTACTGTATCTACACTCCCCTACTGTATCTACACTCCCCTGCTGTATCTACACTCCCCTACTGTATCTACACTCCCCTACTGTATCTTCACTCCCCCAGCCTCATCTACACTCCCCCTGCTGTATCTACACTCCCCCTGCTGTATCTACACTCCCCCTGCTGTATCTACACTCCCCTACTGTATCTTCACTCCCCCTGCCTCATCTACACTCCCCCTGCTGTATCTACACTCCCCTACTGTATCTACACTCCCCTGCTGTATCTACACTCCCCTACTGTATCTACACTCCCCTACTGTATCTACACTCCCCTACTGTATCTACACTCCCCTGCTGTATCTACACTCCCCTACTGTATCTACACTCCCCTACTGTATCTTCACTCCCCCTGCCTCATCTACACTCCCCCTGCTGTATCTACACTCCCCCTGCTGTATCTACACTCCCCCTGCTGTATCTACACTCCCCTACTGTATCTTCACTCCCCCTGCCTCATCTACACTCGCCCTGCTGTATCTACACTCCCCTACTGTATCTACACTCCCCTACTGTATCTACACTCCCCTGCTGTATCTACACTCCCCTACTCTATCTACACTCCCCTACTGTATCTACACTCCCCTACTGTATCTACACTCCCCTGCTGTATCTACACTCCCCTACTGTATCTACACTCCCCTACTGTATCTTCACTCCCCCTGCCTCATCTACACTCCCCCTGCTGTATCTACACTCCCCTAATGTATCTACACTCCCCTACTGTATCTACACTCCCCTACTGTATCTACACTCCCCTGCTGTATCTACACTCCCCTGCTGTATCTACACTCCCCCGCTGTATCTACATTCCCCTGCTGTATCTACATTCCCCTGTGCTCCTCTAGATAGTATTAGTATTGAGAAGCGGTGCCCTGTCCCTAGTAGTTTTCCTGTGCTGCCCCGAGTCTGTCAGGGATGTGTCTTTTGGCACCTCCTGGCTGCTGCCCTGCAACAGAACAGTGAGCTGAATGGTTAAGATACAAGACCATCTGCCTTCTACAGCCAGTCCTCTGGGAGTCCTTGGGAAGACTATAGACACCTGCAGTTATTATTTCTGCACTAGTTCCCTGTTTCTTCTTCTTTCTCTTGTCTATCCTGTTTTTAATTCCTTTGGACCTCTCTCTCTCTCTCTCTCTCTCTGTCTCTGTCTCTGTCTCTGTCTCTCTCTGTCTCTCTCTCTCTCTCAAAATTAAATTCAAATGACTTTATTGGCATGGGAAAGATATGTTTACATTGCCAAAGCAAGTGAAATAGATAATGAACAAAAGTGAAATAAACAATAAATAAAAAATGAACAGTAAACATTATACACACAAAGGAATTGAGACGTCAAATGTCATATTATGGCTATACACTGTAGAGTGTTGTAACGATGTTCACATATATCATCTCTCTCTCTCAAAGACAAACACACACATCCTCCTGCTCCCTCTTTCCCATCTTGTTCACCCTCCTTGTCTCACCAGGTGGAACTAATCCAAACCTCTCCTCTTTTCCTGTAGTGTTCCTGAATAAACTCCACTCTAGCCTTGACCAAGACCTCTCTCCTGCCATGCTCACTTTCTCTCTCTCCTCTCTCTCTCTCTCTCTCTCTCTCTCTCTCTCTTCATCTCTCTCTCTCTTTCTCTTCGTCTCTCTCTCTCAATTCAATTCAATTCAATTCAAGGGCTTTATTGGCATGGGAAACATGTGTTAACATTGCCAAAGCAAGTGAGGTAGATAATATATAAAGTGAATATATAAAGTGAAATAAACAATAAAAATTAACAGTAAACATTACACATATAGAAGTTTCAAAACAATAAAGACATTACAAATGTCATATAATATATATATATATATATATATATATACAGTGTTTTAACAATGTACAAATGGTAAAGGACACAAGATAAAATAAAAAAATCTCTCTCTCTCTTCGTCTTTCTCCTGGCGTAGGACAACTCAAACACAGGTGCTGGTATTTTGAAGCTGTCTAGATTTGCCTTTCCCAGCCTCTCAGGTTTCTTGCCCCCCTTCCACAATTTTTTCGCTAGTCACTCGACCTCTCTGTCTGTTGTCTTTCTCTCTCCATTTCTTTCTCCCATCTGTCATGTATTTTCACTTTCTCCCTCGTCTTCCTTTCTCTGTCTTTCTCACTCTATCTCTCTCCATCCCTCTCTCTCTCTCTCTCTCTCTCTTTGTGAACCTCCTAGCTGAGAGAGCTCATTAGTGAAGAGAGTGGTGCAGGGTGGGGCCACCAGGCTTGTTTGATCAGGCAGCCTGTTAATTGGCTGATTTCCTGGAGAACCAGGAAGTGGTGTTTGTTCTACCATTCACTACCCATTCCCATTTAATTGGATCTGACACACATGGTTCTTATACTGTATAGGCTACACACACACACACACACACACACACACACACACACAGTTCTTATCCTGTATAGGCTGCACACATGCACTCAAACATCACACACACACACGCACGTCCACACTGAGGGAACAAAAAAGTCAGAAACCCTCTGCATCCCAAATTGCTCCCTATTTAGTGCACTACCTTGGACCAGAACCCTCATGACCAGACCACTACATATGGAATAGGCTGCCATTTTGAACATCATGCATAACCCCACTGCCTTGGCTCGGTGTGCTGTCCTATGATTCACCTCACGCTCAAAATCTTGTCGTCCCACTCCATCCTCCCCTGGAGAGAATGATGTGGTTTCCAGTCAAACCTCCAACCTCACCGCCCTGCCACCAACGCTGCCCATCCCTCCCCTGGAAGTTTACTGTGAACAAGGCCGGCCACTATGGGCCACAAGCAGGACCCAATCTACCCCCCAGATAGTTTCAGCCACAAATGCAGCTGGGCGCTAGCCACCAATCTCCCAGATGAAAAATAAATTAAATTAAAGAGAGCGCAGGGAGGGAAGGAGTGAGGCCTTAGGACATCCTTCCTCATCTCACCCTCAGGCTGAAGGACAAGTTTTAGGACATCCTTACCCATCTCACCCTCAGGCTGAAGGACAAGTTTTAGGACATCCTTCATCTCTCTGCTTCCTCTCTCTCATTGCCTCTATATCTCTACCCCCCCCCCCCCCCCCGCCCCCTCATCATTCCTTCTCTCCCTCTCTTCCCTCTCTCCACACCGGTGGATGCGGTGCAGTAGTTGCAGCCCCAGGGGTGGCAGGGTATTAGTGAGCGATGTGTTCTTAAAGCCGTGCGTGAATGATTTGGAGTAACGGAGCGTGGCTGATGATCATTCCCGCTGTATTCCTCCGGGAAAGAAAAAGTGCATTATCATGCATTAGGGAGGGGCGCTTCACAACACATCCAGGCCTGGGACATGGTGTGTGTGTGTGTGTGTGTGTGTGTGTGTGTGTGTGACTTGTGCCTCTATATAAGACTGCATGTGATCCTATATAGCTGTTTGATGGAAGGTGTCAGGGAGACACTGGACGGGAAGGTGTCAGGGAGACACTGGACGGGAAGGTGTCAGGGAGACACTGGACGGGAAGGTGTCAGGGAGACACTGGACGGGAAGGTGTCAGGGAGACACTGGACGGGAAGGTGTCAGGGAGACACTGGACGGGAAGGTGTCAGGGAGACACTGGACGGGAAGGTGTCAGGGAGACACTGGACGGGAAGGTGTCAGGGAGACCCTGGACGGGAAGGTGTCAGGGAGACCCTGGACGGGAAGGTGTCAGGGAGACACTGGACGGGAAGGTGTCAGGGAGACACTGGACGGGAAGGTGTCAGGGAGACACTGGACGAGAAGGTGTCAGGGAGACACTGGACGAGAAGGTGTCAACACTGGACGGGAAGGTGTCAGGGTGACACTGGACAGGAAGGTGTCAACACTGGACAGGACGGTGTCAGGGAGACACTGGACGGGAAGGTGTCAACACTGGACGGGAAGGTGTCAGGGTGACACTGGACAGGAAGGTGTCAACACTGGACAGGAAGATGTCAGGGAGACACTGGACGAGAAGGTGTCAACACTGGACAGGACGGTGTCAGGGAGACACTGGACGGGAAGGTGTCAACACTGGACGGGAAGGTGTCAGGGTGACACTGGACAGGAAGGTGTCAGGGAGACACTGGACGAGAAGGTGTCAACACTGGACAGGACGGTGTCAGGGAGACACTGGACGAGAAGGTGTCAACACTGGACAGGACGGTGTCAGGGAGACACTGGACGGGAAGGTGTCAACACTGGACAGGAAGGTGTCAGGGAGACACTGGACAGGAAGGTGTCAGGGAGACACTGGACGAGAAGGTGTCAACACTGGACAGGAAGGTGTCAGGGAGACACTGGACAGGAAGGTGTCAGGGAGACACTGGACGAGAAGGTGTCAACACTGGACAGGACGGTGTCAGGGAGACACTGGACGGGAAGGTGTCAACACTGGACGGGAAGGTGTCAGGGTGACACTGGACAGGAAGGTGTCAGGGAGACACTGGACGAGAAGGTGTCAACACTGGACAGGACGGTGTCAGGGAGACACTGGACGAGAAGGTGTCAACACTGGACAGGAAGGTGTCAGGGAGACACTGGACGAGAAGGTGTCAACACTGGACAGGACGGTGTCAGGGAGACACTGGACGGGAAGGTGTCAACACTGGACAGGAAGGTGTCAGGGAGACACTGGACAGGAAGGTGTCAGGGAGACACTGGACGAGAAGGTGTCAACACTGGACAGGAAGGTGTCAGGGAGACACTGGACAGGACGGTGTCAGGGAGACACTGGACGGGAAGGTGTCAGGGAGACACTGGACAGGAAGGTGTCAGGGAGACACTGGACGAGAAGTTGTCAACACTGGACAGGACGGTGTCAGGGAGACACTGGACGGGAAGGTGTCAACACTGGACGGGAAGGTGTCAGGGAGACACTGGACGGGAAGGTGATAATGGGTAGCTTTGGGACAGGCAGGTGATAATGGGTAGCTTTGGGACAGGCAGGTAATAATGGGTAGCTTTTAGACAGGAAGGGAGGAGTGCTATGGATAGATATGAATAGGGATAGGTGTGGACAGGGATAGGTATGAATAGTGATAGGTATGGACAGGGATAGGTATGAATAGTGACAGGTATGGATGGGGATAGGTATGGATGGGGATAGGTATGAATAGTGATAGGTATGAATAGTGATAGGTATGAATAGTTATAGGTATGGACAGGGATAGGTATGAATAGGGACAGATATGAATAGGGATAGGTAGGTATAGGTATGATTATGGATAGGTATGAATATGAATGGGTATGAATATGGATAGGTATGAATAGGGATATCTTATGAAAAGGAATAGGTATGAATAGGAATAGGTAGGGATAGGTATGAATAGGAATATGTAGGAATAGGTATGAATAGGAATAGGTAGGTACAGGTATGATTATGGATAGGTATGAATATGAATGGGTATGAATAGGGATAGGTATGAATAGGGATAGGTATGAATAGGGATATCTTATGAAAAGTAATAGGTATGAATAGGAATAGGTAGGGATAGGTATGAATAGGAATATGTAGGAATAGGTATGAATAGGAATAGGTAGGTATAGGTATGATTATGGATAGGTATGAATATGAATGGGTATGAATAGGGATAGGTATGAATAGGGATAGGTATGAATAGGGATATCTTATGAAAAGGAATAGGTATGAATAGGGATAGTTAGGGATAGGTATGATTATGGATAGGTATGAATATGAATGGGTATGAATAGGGATAGGTATGAATAGGGATAGGTATGAATAGGGATATCTTATGAAAAGGAATAGGTATGAATAGGAATAGGTAGGGATAGGTATGATTATGGATAGGTATGAATATGAATGGGTATGAATAGGGATAGGTATGAATAGGAATAGGTAGGGATAGGTATGATTATGGATAGGTATGATTATGGATAGGTATGAGTAGGGATAGGTATGAATAGGGATATCTTATGAAAATGAATAGGTATGAATAGGTATGAATAGGGATAGATATGAATAGGGATAGATATGAATAGGGAAAGGTATGAATAGGGATAGGTATGACTAGGGATAGATAGGGAAAGGGATAGGTATGAATAGAGAAAGGTATGAATAGGTATGAATAGGGAAAAGAAGGGATAGGTATGAATTGTTATGAATAGGAATGTGTATGAATAGGTATGAATGGAGGAGTATTGACCTCCAGACCCCAACCACCCACCTGCCTACTGCACACTGGCTGTCCCAAATAGCACCATAACTCTATTTAGCACTACTGTTATCCAGAGCCCTCATAGGGGAGTAGTGTACTACTGTTATCCAGAGCCCTCATAGGGGAGTAGTGCACTATATAGGGAATAGGGTGCTATTTGGGACACGGCCTTTTGCTGTTACCTATTAGGATTCCCCTTGGAGTGTCCAGAGAGTCAGAGAGTCAGAGAGCCAGAGAGTCAGAGAGCCATGGAGCCAGAGAGTCAGAGAGCCATGGAGCCAGAGAGTCATGGAGCCAGAGAGCCATGGAGCCAGAGAGTCAGAGAGTCAGAGAGTCAGAGAGCCATGGAGCCAGAGAGCCATGGAGCCAGAGAGTCAGAGAGTCAGAGAGTCAGAGAGTCAGAGAGCCATGGAGCCATACAGAAACAGGGTTAAATTATGCTTCAAGCACAATCTTCTCTTTTCCTCAACCTCAAGTTCTTGTCTATTGGCCATTGGCTGAACATGTGAGCAGTAACCTGCCCCTGTTAACAGAGGCCGTCCTCAGGTACAGGGGACAGAAGTGTGTGTCTGTATGCACGTTTGTATGTGTGTGTGTGTCAGTGCATCCATGCATGGTACTCTGTGTGTGTGTGTCAGGGTTTCCGTTAGGAACATTTTACATAGGACAAGTGACCGGGAACATTTCAATTTATCGTACAAGTTGAGAGATTTTACCGGTCATCCATATGCATTGGGTACGTAACCCATTAGGCCATCCACCCAAGTACCATCAACAAACCAAGGCTATTGACCAAATTACACACTTTTTTACTCATTTACAAAAACACTTGTGTTTCAATCTCTAGTATATGTTAAACTTTATAGCCTGTTTTATTGTTTAAAAAAAAAAACTTTACTAAAATAGACCGAGGGTGATTGACCGTCATCTTGAACATTTTCTAATAATTGCGCAAACAATTGTTGCCTTCTCACCAAGCTGCTTGCCTACTGTCCTGTAGCCCATCCCAGCCTTGTGCAGGTCTACAGTTTCATCCCTGATGTCCTTACACAGCTCCCTGATCTTGGCCATTGTGGAGAGGTTGGAGTCTATTTGATTGAGTGTGTGGACAGGTGTCTTTTATATAGGTAACGAGTTCAAACAGGTGCAGTTAATATAGGTAATGAGTAGAGA
>NC_143022.1:11687500-11780000 GCF_057628025.1 Oncorhynchus mykiss | reverse complement strand
CCTACTAGAATCTGAAGTCAAATATCTACTGTTTGCTGATGATCTGGTGCTTCTGTCACCAACCAAGGAGGGCCTACAGCAGCATTTAGATCTTCTACACAGATTATGTCAGACCTGGGCCATGACAGTAAATCCCAGTAAGACCAAAAATAATGGTGTTCCAAAAAAGGTCCAGTCTCCAGGACCACAAATACAAATTCCATCTAGACACCATTTCCCTAGAGCACACAACAAATGATACATACCTTGGCTTAAACATCAGTGCCACAGGTAATAAAGCTGTGAATTATCTGAGAGACAAGGCAAGAAGGGCCTTCTATGCCATCAAAAGGAACATAACATTTTATATACCAATTATTATCTGGCTAAAAACAATTGAATGAGTTATAGAATCTATTGCCATTTATGGTTGTGAGGTCGGGGTCCGCTCAACAACCAAAGAATTCACAAAACAAAACAAATACCAAATTGAGACTCTGCATGCAGACTCTGCAAAAATATCCTATGTGTACAATGTAAAACACCAAATAATGCTGCAGAGCAGAATTGGGCCGATACCCGCTAATTATCAAAATCCAGAAAAGATCAGTTAAATTCTACAACCACCTAAAAGGAAGCAATTCCCAAACCTTTCATAACAAAGTCATCACCTACAGAGAGATGAACCTGGAGAAGAGGTCCTGGGGCTCTGTTCACAAACACAAACAGAGCCCACACAACCCCAGGACAGCAACACAATTAGACCCAACGAAATCTTGAGAAAACAAAAGATAATTACTTGACACATTGGAAAGAGCAAACTGGAATGCTATTTGGCCTTAAACAGAGAGTACACAGGGGCAGAATACCTGACTACTGTGACTGACCCAAACTTAAGGAAATCTTAGACTATCTGTGACTGTACAGACGCACGTATTGACAGACTCAGTGAGAATAGCCTTGCTATTGAGAAAGGCCACTGTAGGCAGACCTGGCTCTCAAGAGAAGACAGGCTATGTGAACACAGCCCACAAAATGAGTTGGAAAATGAGCTGCACTTCCTAACCTCCTGCCAAATGTTTAACCATATTAGAGACACATATTTCCCTCAGATTACACAGATCCACAAGGAATTTGAAAACGAACCCGATTTTGATAAACTCCCATATCTGCTGGGTGAAATACCACAGTGTGCCATCACAGCAGAAATATTTGTGACCTGTTGCCACATGAAAAGGGCAACCAGTGAAGAACAAACACCATTGTAAATACAACCCATATTTGTTTATTTATTTTCTCTTTTGTATTTTAACCATTTGCACATTGCTACAACACTGTCATACATAATATGACATTTGTCTTTATTCTTTTGTTACTTCTGCGAATGTAATGTTTACTGTTAATTGTTATTGTTTATTTCACTTTTGTTTATTATCTACTTCACTTGCTTTGGTAATGTTAACATATGTTTCCCATGCCAATGAAGCCCCTTGGAGGGAGAGTGGGAGAGGGAGGGAGGAAGAGTGGGAGAGGGAGGGAGAGTGGGAGGGAGGGAGGTTTTGCCAGACTCATTGGACCTGATTGGTTTATTACTCTGTGGAAAGTTTGGCTAAATGGATCCTGTGTCGGCTGTAACTCGCCTTTCTGGGCTAAATTGAAAGATCAGTGTCTCCGGGACGGTTTTACAGGGGAATAAGTGCTCAATTGTTTGATTGCCCCTGTGATTCTCTGAATTGAGATCAGACATGCTGTTTTCTCTCCTCTTGTTCAGTTCTTTCTTTAACCCTTGTAAACCTGAGTATCTCCCTCGCTTTATTCAACCACTGGAGGTGACCAAGCAGATAGATATACTGTTTAACTAAACCAGCTCTAATACACAAAGGAAAGCAACAGATAAGGGTGGTTCCTGTGGAAACGGGGCTAAATGACAACTTCTCCGAGGGCCCAGCTCATTAATAAAGAGGAGCTGGGGGAGGTGGCCTGGGTCACCGTCCTTATGAATAAACATGAAGCCACTACCCAGGTGACTGAAGTTATTCAATACAGAGGCCACGCCAACTGGCAGATCTGATAGGCCTTTGGTTCCCAAGCGGGTGATGGTTCTCTACACGTGATATGTGGGGGAGGAACAGATTTCGATATCTCCATGATAATCTCAGTATGTCACCCTCATTTTACCCCGCTCTGAGAATTCACATAAAGGCTTAAATAACAATTGAATTACAATACAAGCCACAGCTACTGCTTAGTACTGCCTGCTCTGCCATTAAGTATACTACAGTGGCTTGCGAAAGTATTCACCCCCCTTGGCATTTTTCCTATTTTGTTGCCTTACAACCTGGAATTAAAATAGATTTTTTGGGGGTTGTATCATTTGATTGACACAACATGCCTACCACTTTGAAGATTCAAAACAAACAAACAAACAAGAAATAAGACACAAAAAAAACGGAAAACTTGAGCATCCGTAACTGAATGGGTTCCGCTGGTGTACAGCAATCTTTATGTCATACCACAGATTCTCAATTGGATTGAGGTCTGGGCATTGACTAGGCCATTCCAAGACATTCAAATGTTTCCCCTTTAACCACTCGAGTGTTGCTTTAGCAGTATGCTTAGAGTCATCGTCCTGCTGGAAGGTGAACCTCCGTCCCAGTCTCTAATCTCTTGAAGACTGAAACAGGTTTCCCTCAAGAATTCCCCTGTATTTAGCTCCATCCATCATTCCTTCAATTCTGACCAGTTTCCCAGTCCCTGCTGATGAAAATATACCCACAGCATGATGCTGCCACCACCATGCTTCACTGTGGGGATGTTGTTCTCGGGGTGATGTGAGGTGTTGGGTTTGCTCCAGACATAGCATTTTTCTTGATGGCCAAAAAGTTACATTTTTGTCTCATCTGACCAGAGTACCTTCTTCCATATGTTTGGGGAGTCTTCCACATGCCTTTTGGTGAACACCAAACATGTTTGCTTATTTTTTTCTTTAAGCAATTACTTTTTTCTGGCCACTCTTCCATATAGCCCAGCTCTGTGGACCAAAGTGGTCTTATGGACAGATAAACCAAACTCCGCTGTGGAGCTTTGCAGCTCCTTCAGGGTTATCTTTGGTCTCTTTGTTGCCTCTCTGATTAATGCCCTCCTTGCCTGGTCCGTGAGTTTTGGTGGGCGGCCTGCTCTTGGTAGGTTTGTTGTGGTGCCATATTCTTTATATTTTTTAATAATGGATTTAATGGGATGTTCAAAGTTTCAGATATTTTTTATAACCCAACCCTGATCTGTACTTCTCCACAACTTTGTCCCTGACCTGTTTGGAGAGCTCCTTGGTCTTAATGGTGCCACTTGCTTGGTGGTGCTCCTTGCTTAGTGGTGTTGCAGACTCTGGGGCCTTTCAGAACAGATGTATATATGCTGAGATCATTCGACAGATCATGTGACACTTAGATTGCACACAGGTGGACTTTATTTAACTAATTATGTAACTTCTGAAGGTAATTGGTTGCACCAGACCTTATTTAGGGGCTTCATAGCAAAGGGGTGAATACATATGAGCACCACTTTTCTGTTTATTTATTTGGGGGAATTTTTTTAAACAAGTTATATTTTTCATTTTATTTCACTTCACCAATTTCGACTATTTTGTGTATGTCCATTACATGAAATCCAAATAAAAATCTATTTAAATTACAGGTTCTAATGCAACAAAATAAGAAAAATGCCAAGGAGGGTGAATACTTTTACAAGGCACTGAATATATGTCCTTCAACACTCTCTGGAAGAAACATGGAGCGAAAGACAGACAGAAAGCAAAAAAGAGAAATAGAGCGAGCATCATAAAGAGAGGCAGAGCGCGCATCATAAAGAGAGGTAGAGCGCGCATCATGAAGAGAGGCAGAGCGCGCATCTAAAGAGAGGCAGAGCGCGCATCTAAAGAGAGGCAGAGCGCGCATCTAAAGAGAGGCAGAGCGAGCATCATAAAGAGAGGCAGAGCGCGCATCATAGAGAGGTAGAGCGCGCATCATAAAGACGCAGAGCGCACATCATAAAGAGAGGCAGAGCACGCATCGTAAGGAGAGGCAGAGCGTGCATCGTAAAGAGAGGTAGAGCGAGCATCGTAAAGAGAGGTAGAGTGAGCATCGTAAAGAGAGGCATAACAAGCATCGTAAAGAGAGGTAGAGCGAGCATCGTAAAGAGCGTCAGAGCGAGCATCGTAAAGAGAGGCAAAACGAGCACCGTAAAGAGAGGCAGAATGAGCATCATGAAGAGAGGCAAAACGAGCATCGTAAAGAGAGGCAGAGCGCGCATCGTAAAGAGAGGTAGAGCGAGCTTCATAAAGAGAGGCAGAGCGCGCATCGTAAAGAGAGGTAGAGCGAGCATCGTAAAGAGAGGTAGAGTGAGCATCGTAAAGAGAGGCATAACAAGCATCGTAAAGAGAGGTAGAGCGAGCATCGTAAAGAGCGTCAGAGCGAGCATCGTAAAGAGAGGCAAAACGAGCATCGTAAAGAGAGGCAGAATGAGCATCATAAAGAGAGGCAAAACGAGCATCGTAAAGAGAGGCAGAGCGCGCATCGTAAAGAGAGGTAGAGCGTGCATCATAAAGAGAGGCAGAGCACGCATCGTAAAGAGAGGTAGAGCGCACATCATAAAGAGAGGCAGAGCACGCATCGTAAGGAGAGGCAGAGCGTGCATCATAGAGGTAGAGCGAGCATCATAAAGAGAGGCAGAGCGCGCATCATAAAGAGAGGTAGAGCGAGCATCGTAAAAAGAGGCAGAGCGCGCATCATAAAAAGAGGCAGAGCGCGCATCGTAAAGAGAGGTAGAGCGAGCATCGTAAAGAGAGGCATAACAAGCATCGTAAAGAGAGGTAGAGCGAGCATCGTAAAGAGCGTCAGAGCGAGCATTGTAAAGAGAGGCAATAAGAGCATCGTAAAGAGAGGCAGAACAAGCATCGTAAAGAGAGGCAAAACGAGCATCGTAAAGAGAGGCAGAACGAGCATCGTAAAGAGAGGTAGAGCGCGCATCATAAAGAGAGGTAGAGCGAGCATCATAAAGAGAGGTAGAGCGAGCATCATAAAGAGAGGTAGAGCGAGCATCGTAAAGAGAGGCAGAATGAGCATCGTAAAGAGAGGCAGAGCGAGCATCGTAAAGAGAGGCAGAGCGAGCATCATAAAGAGATGTAGAGCGAGCATCATAGAGGTAGAGCGAGCATCGCAAAGAGAGGCAGAATGAGCATCGTAAAGAGAGGCAGAGCGAGCATCGTAAAGAGAGGCAGAGCAAGCATAGTAAAGAGAGGCAGAGCGAGCATCGTAAAGAGAGGCAGAGCGAGCATCGTAAAGAGAGGCAGAGCGAGCATTGTAAAGAGAGGTAGAGATGGCCTCATAAAGAGATGCAGAGCGAGCATCATAAAGAGAGGCAGAGCGAGCATCATAAAGAGATGCAGAGCGTGCATCTAAAGAGAGGCAGAGCGAGCATCATAAAGAGAGGCAGAGCGCGCATCATAGAGAGGCAGAGCGCGCATCATAAAGACGCAGAGCGCACATCATAAAGAGAGGCAGAGCACGCATCGTAAGGAGAGGCAGAGCGTGCATCTAAAGAGAGGTAGAGCGAGCTTCATAAAGAGAGGCAGAGCGCGCATCGTAAAGAGAAGTAGAGCGAGCATCATAAAGAGAGGCAGAGCGCGCATCATAAAAAGAGGCAGAGCGCGCATCGTAAAGAGAGAGAGTGAGCATCGTAAAGAGAGGCATAACAAGCATCGTAAAGAGAGGTAGAGCGAGCATCGTAAAGAGCGTCAGAGCGAGCATCGTAAAGAGAGGCAAAACGAGCATCGTAAAGAGAGGCAGAATGAGCATCGTAAAGAGAGGCAAAACGAGCATCGTAAAGAGAGGCAGAGCGCGCATTGTAAAGAGAGGTAGAGCGTGCATCATAAAGAGAGGCAGAGCACGCATCGTAAAGAGAGGTAGAGCGCACATCATAAAGAGAGGCAGAGCACGCATCGTAAAGAGAGGCAGAGCGTGCATCATAGAGGTAGAGCGAGCATCATAAAGAGAGGCAGAGCGCGCATCATAAAGAGAGGTAGAGCGAGCATCGTAAAAAGAGGAAGAGCGCGCATCATAAAAAGAGGCAGAGCGCGCATCGTAAAGAGAGGTAGAGCGAGCATCGTAAAGAGAGGCATAACAAGCATCGTAAAGAGAGGTAGAGCGAGCATCGTAAAGAGCGTCAGAGCGAGCATTGTAAAGAGAGGCAATACGAGCATCGTAAAGAGAGGCAGAACAAGCATCGTAAAGAGAGGCAAAACGAGCATCGTAAAGAGAGGCAGAACGAGCATCGTAAAGAGAGGTAGAGCGCGCATCATAAAGAGAGGTAGAGCGAGCATCATAAAGAGAGGTAGAGCGAGCATCATAAAGAGAGGTAGAGCGAGCATCGTAAAGAGAGGCAGAATGAGCATCGTAAAGAGAGGCAGAGCGAGCATCGTAAAGAGAGGCAGAGCGAGCATCATAAAGAGATGTAGAGCGAGCATCATAGAGGTAGAGCGAGCATCGTAAAGAGAGGCAGAATGAGCATCGTAAAGAGAGGCAGAGCGAGCATCGTAAAGAGAGGCAGAGCGAGCATAGTAAAGAGAGGCAGAGCGAGCATCATAAAGAGAGGCAGAGCGAGCATCGTAAAGAGAGGCAGAGCGAGCATCGTAAAGAGAGGCAGAGCGAGCATTGTAAAGAGAGGCAGAACGAGCATTGTAAAGAGAGGTAGAGATGGCCTCATAAAGAGATGCAGAGCGAGCATCATAAAGAGAGGCAGAGCGAGCATCATAAAGAGATGCAGAGCGAGCATTGTAAAGAGATGCAGAGCGAGCATCATAAAGAGAGGCAGAGCGAGCGTCATAAAGAGATGCAGAGCGAGCATCATAAAGAGAGGCAGAGCGAGCATTGTAAAGAGATGCAGAGCGAGCATCATAAAGAGAGGCAGAGCGAGCATCATAAAGAGATGCAGAGCGAGCATCATAAATAGAGTAAAGGAGAAAGGAATGGACATGGTCTCCGGTAGGCTTTTCCTATATTACAGTGCTTCGGCTCTAGAGCTCTTCCCCAGCCTGACTGGATTCAGGAGGAGCAGCAGTTAATGTTTAAAGAATCCTCAGCTCTAGCCCTGCCCTTCGTCTCTTCCTTCTGGAACCCGCTCGCTCCACCAGGCACTGCAGTTGGCACTGGACCATGCAAAATGAACATCTGTTCCCTGAGCTCGCTGTTTGCCTTTTTTCCCCACTCTCTCTACTACCTCTCCATCAACTCCTCACTGAGATGCTTGTTTACGCTAACCGACGCTCATCAGCATCAGGAGATGATCGGACGGAAAGGAAACAGACACTCCTTTTCTTTCAGAGCCACAGGATGCTAAATTAGCACTGTGTGCTTGGTGGTACTAAGACTCAATGTTGACTTCTGTTGAGTTTTTGGTGGATTCTGAACTCTGTTCTGACCTGAACGGGCATCATGCTGGGTCATTTAAGGAGTTGAAGGGGGATGGTTTGTTTATATGACAGTGTCCTATTTTTGTTTTTAAATGTACTTCCTTGTTGTTCCTGGCATGTGCACTGTTGATCGAGTGAAAGTTAAACCACTGTCGCCAATTCTTCAGTCGAAGACCGGTATTCCCAGAAAATGATGTTGAAATTGTAGCCTGGCTTCTTCACTTTTAACCCTATCAGTTCCGAGACCCCAGCAAAAATCTGCTTTATTTTTATCTGACTTTTATGTGTCTGTCTGTCCAGCCCTTATATTTAACCTCATAATTACTTTTTTACCATGTCTGATCAGCCCTTATATTTAACCTCATAATGACTTTTTTTACCATGTATCTGCCTGATCAGTCCTTATATTTAGCCTCATAATGAAGTGCTTTACCATGTTCTTTTCAGGACAACCAGGGCTACAAGTAGAACACAAAACAATTTGACATAAACAAATGTCAATGCAACAATAAGCCGAGCCAAAGCAAAAACAAAGCAACATGTATATGAAGCTGTAAGTACATAAATTATTTACTCAGTGGGAAATTAATATCCAACTACTCAGTGACGACTGTGTGGAGTTTGTGACAGCAACTATGTGAGCTTATTACAGTATTATAGACACAATGTCCATGGATTACCTGTGATCTTCTGTGTAGATGAACCCCTTACCTTCTAGCGACTCTTGTCTAGCTTGTGAGCGACATGCATGTCACATTTGTTCGTGAGAGTCTCAGCTTTTCATACAGAGCTAATAGTTTGTAACTCAAACCATTCGGACTCCACAGGTGTTTTTTGTAGATGACCCGGACCAGGGCTCCTTCAGGATCCGCCTTTGTCTCACAAACACCGCTCTAGCTCAGCCTCTAGTAATCATACAGGCTAATGTTGGATACAATTGAAATATGTGAATCCAAAGGTACAACCCAGAAGTCTGTAGCTTAAACACAAAATGTTTAATACGGGTTAGAAGTCCAAATTGTGCTGGTATCACGGTGGGACTCATTGGGTTAAAAGGGTCATCCACATGAATATTCCCCTCTTGTGTCCTGTCACTCTCACAAAGGCAATGTCCTCTCTTTCCCTCTGGCCCATTGTCATTCCAAGCACATCCTCTCACGCTTGTCGTGTTTTTAAGCGATTTATTTATTCAACCGTCTCCGATCGTCCTCCCTAGCGAGGGTCCACCCCCCTATGACCCCCCCTATTGCCTGCTTGTTGCCTCCACGGCTCTTAGCAGCAATAAGCAATTACCAAACCATCAGCCATTTGTCCTTTCCCCATTTATCGCAAAACATGTTTTCGTAATTGTTGCTCCCCTCGCAAAAGGTGCCTCCCACCCTGTTATTAGAGGCTTAATTGCGCCAAGCTAATGGCCCTAGAGGACAATGTGGACAATGCCCCCCCCCCCCCCCCCCCCCCCAACCGCTCACAATTATCTCCTTCATTTTGAAACCATTCAGATGTTTGCGCTGTGTTAGCTTGGGTTGATCAGGGATCCAGGCTACTGCAAGGCGGTGGTTCCATTTCCTTTTGCTTTCTTTGTCGAGGTTCAGTGGGGAGCTCAGAGCCGTAAGCTCAAATCATTGTTGTTTTGGCTCTGGCTGCAAAATGGGCTTAGAGAAGGCTCTCTGGAAAGGCCTCTCTGTTTCAGGTGAATAAAGTCTTCTCACGCAGCTTCGCTGTCCATGTGCTTCCGCCTCAACTTTGCATAGTTGCACAGAGAATAAATAGGCAGCATTTGGAATTTATTTTGTGTGTTTCATACCATTTTAAGCATTTCTTGTTGACTGGAGGGGTGTCAACATTTGAACAGAAATTCTACCCCTTGAAACACAGATATAAGTAATAAGGCCAATTTTGCATTAAGTACTTCTGTGTATTTGGCCTGCTAATCGAAGGGAAGTTGTTTAATTGGCAGCATTGCGGTGTTTACGGAAAATGAAAGCCCCAGGCCGTGAGGTGCCTCCTGCCGAATGTGACCTGACTGTTCGACATCATCTCTCAAATCATAGGCACTTCCTCTAATGGCCCGGCCTCATCTCCTGTCTCCCCTGGAGTTTGCCTGTCTACCCCGGGCCACTCAGGAGCCCGAGCGAGCTGGCGCGCTGGGGGAAAACTTCACTGGCTGAAATATATGAACAGTAGAGTAGAGGTTTTTTTCTCTTGATTTTTTTTTTACTGCCTCTCCTGGCAGGCATGAGATGGTTTGGCGCTGTCCAGAGAAATTACTTCTCTCTTGTCTGTTGCCGTGTCTATGGCGGTAGACCGGTGGAGACACTGTTCTGTACTGCATGTGTGGTAGCTCCAGTTGTCCACCAACAAGCACTTAAATAAGAAGGGAAAGAGGTGGCGTGTGTTGGCCTGCGTTGAACTCAGCTGTGAAATTCTGAAGCTGAGGAACGAAGGTCTGACCAGCTGCTGTGAGAACCCCCTGGGGAACACTACCCCTGGCCCATAGGGCTGTCAGTGCTGCTAAAGTTCGGTTGAATGGAGGTTGGTGGAAGAAAAGGAGTGGGGTTGTGGAAACGTGATGAGAGGTCAAAGTAGGGAAATGTGGAGACCTTTGGCACTTTAGGATCACCCTGTTCTCCTGGAGTCTCACACAATAGAAGTGTTTACTGAAAGCCTGTACTCCTCAGGAAATTACACAAGGGCACATTTAGGCTTCAGCCAGAGACGTGCTGCCCAAGAGGCTATAACTGTGGTTGTTATAGAGAGTGGCTCTCAAAAACACTGCTGCTACTGGCTGCTTTTACAGTGCTGGGAACACACCGCTGCTGGCTGCCGTTACAGTGCTGGGAACACACTGCTGCTGGTTGCCGTTACAGTGATGGGAACACACTGCTGCTGGCTGCCGTTACAGTGATGGGAACACACTGCTGCTGGCTGCCGTTACAGTGATGGGAACACACTGCTGCTGGCTGCTGTTACATTGCTGGGAACACACTGCTGCTGGCTGCCGTTACAGTGATGGGAACACACTGCTGCTGGCTGCTGTTACAGTGCTGGGAACACACTGCTGCTGGCTGCCATTACAGTGCTGGGAACATGCAGCTGCAGGCTGCCGTTACAGTGCTGGGAACACACCGCTGCTGGCTGCCGTTACAGTGCAGGGAACACACTGCTGCTGGCTGCCGTTACAGTGCTGGGAACATACAGCTGCTGGCTGCCGTTACAGTGCTGGGAACACACTGCTGCTGTTACAGTGCTGGGAACACACTGCTGCTGGCTGCCGTTACAGTGCTGGGAACACGACGCTGGTGGCTGCCGTTACAGTGCTGGGAACACACTGCTGCTGGCTGCTGTTACAGTGCTGGGAACACACTGCTGCTGGCTGCCGTTACAGTGCTGGGAACACACTGCTGCTGTTACAGTGATGGGAACACACTGCTGCTGGCTGCCGTTACAGTGATGGGAACACACTGCTGCTGGCTGCCGTTGCAGTGCTGGGAACACACTGCTGCTGGCTGCCGTTACAGTGATGGGAACACACTGCTGCTGGCTGCTGTTACAGTGCTGGGAACACACCGCTGCTGGCTGCCGTTACAGTGCTGGGAACACACCGCTGCTGGCTGCTGTTACAGTGATGGGAACACACTGCTGCTGGCTGCTATTACAGTGCTGGGAACACACCGCTGCTGGCTGCTGTTACAGTGATGGGAACACACTGCTGCTGGCTGCTGTTACAGTGCTGGGAACACACCGCTGCTGGCTGCCGTTACAGTGCTGGGAACACACCGCTGCTGGCTACCGTTACAGTGCTGGGAACACACCGCTGCTGGCTGCCGTTACAGTGCTGGGAACATACAGCTGCTGGCTGCTATTACAGTGCTGGGAACACACCGCTGCTGGCTGCCGTTACAGTGCTGGGAACACACCGCTGCTGGCTGCTGTTACAGTGATGGGAACACACTGCTGCTGGCTGCTGTTGCAGTGCTGGGAAAACAATGCTGCTTGCTGCCGTTACAGTGCTGGGAACACACTGCTGCTGGTTCCGTTACAGTGCTGGGAACACACTGCTGCTGGCTGCTGTTACAGTGATGGGAACACGCCGCTGGTGGCTGCCGTTACAGTTCTGGGAACACACTGATGCTGGCGGATGTTACAGTACTGGGAACACGCCATTGCTGGCTGCTGTTACAGTACTGGGAACACACCGTTGCTGGCTGACATTACAGTGCTGGGAACACAATGCTGCTGGCTACCTTTACAGTGCTGGGAACACACTGCTGCTGGTTCCGTTACAGTGCTGGGAACACACTGCTGCTGGCTGCTGTTACAGTGATGGGAACACACTGCTGCTGGCTGCTGTTACAGTGAAGGGAACACACCACTGCTGGCTGCTGTTACAGTGATGGGAACACACTGCTGCTGGCAGATGTTACAGTGCTGGGAACACACTGCTGCTGGTTCCGTTACAGTGCTTGGAACACGCCGCTTCTTGCTGCCGATTCAGTGTTAGGAACACACCACTGCTGGCTGCTGTTACAGTGAAGGGAACACACCACTGCTGGCTGCTGTTACAGTGATGGGAACACACTGCTGCTGGCGGATGTTACAGTACTGGGAACACACTGCTGCTGGCGGATGTTACAGTACTGGGAACACACCGCTGCTGGCTGCTGTTACAGTGATGGGAACACACCGCTGCTGGTTCCGTTACAGTGCTGGGAACACACTGCTGCTGGTTCCGTTACAGTGCTGGGAACACACCACTGCTGTCTGCTGTTACAGTGATGGGAACACACTGCTGCTGGCAGATGTTACAGTGCTGGGAACATACTGCTGCTGGCTGCTGTTACAGTGATGGGAACACACTGCTGCTGGCGGATGTTACAGTACTGGGAACACACTGCTGCAGGCTGCTGTTACAATGCTGGGAATACGCTGGCTGGCGGATGTTACAGTCCTGGGAACACACTGCTGCAGGCTGCTGTTACAATGCTGGGAACACGCTGGCTGGCGGATGTTACAGTACTGGGAACACATTGTTACAGTGCGATGAACACACTGCCTGTTGCAAAACATTACACGTGTGGCCTAACAAAGGTGTAGGCTGGGTTTACAGGGATCATTCTGTGTGGAACACTCAGAGCACCGCTTCAAATGCCAGAGGAAAGTCATTTTTCCAGTGAGGGAACAATTTTATTGACTAGCCCAATAGTTGTAATGCTCCTGAGGCCACAGACAGTGGATCAGAATGGATGCGTGAACCGCTCTCCTCAAACAGATACACTGTGGCAACCCTGCAGTCGGTATGTTAAAAAGAACTGACCCACAAACTCGTTCAATTGCAATATGGTACGGTTTTGAACTTTTTTTTCTCCATTTTGAGATTTGGATGTAAATTCCGCCCTTGGTCCTGCAATAAGCATGAAGAATACCAATAGGTACCAATAACCTCTCATATAGCACACCGACTGTGAAAGTGCAGTGAGCGGGGAGGGAGAGGTTGAGCCCATTATCTACCTGAGATTGGAGTCCGAAGGAGAGCAAAACGAAGGCGAAGAGTCCGTGATTAGTTTTCCTACCCCACTACTTCTGCCACCACCTATCTTTCCCCCACATACCCTCTTCAGCCTCACACAAGCCCACCCCCTCTCTCTCTCTCTCGCTCACTTTCTCTCTGTCTGTCTCTCTTTCTTTCTCTTTCTTTCTGTCTCTCTGTCTCTCTCTCTTTCTCACACACACCGGCCGGGCCTGCCTGCCTGCCGATCATGTGACTTCAGCTGCCTGGACTGGGAGGACAGCAAATTAAATTGACCATCTCCAGATTCCAAACAGCTGGGGATGCAGATTAGTTAAATGTCTATTTATTTTAAGGCTATGGTAATGCTGAGGCTTCTCTTCTATTCCTCGCTCCCTCCCTCACTCTCTCTTTCTGTCTCTGCAGCCCCAGCACTCACCCCCCTCCCTCACTCTCTCTTTCTGCCTCCTCAGCCCCAGCACTCATCCCCCTCCCTCACTCTCTCTTTCTGTCTCCGCAGCCCCATTAATCATCTCCCTCCCTCACTCTCTCTTTCTCTCCTCAGCCCCAGCACTCATCCCCCTCCCTCACTCTCTCTTTCTGTCTCTGCAGCCCCAGCACTCATCCCCCTCCCTCACTCTCTCTTTCTGCCTCTGCAGCCCCCGCACTCATCCCCCTCCCTCTCTCTTTCTGTCTCCTCAGCCCCAGCACTCATCCCCCTCCCTCACTCTCTCTTTCTGTCTCCTCAGCCCCAGCACTCATCCCCCTCCCTCACTCCCTCTTTCTGCCTCTGCAGCCCCAGCACTCATCCCCCTCCCTCACTCTCTCTTTCTGCCTCTGCAGCCCCAGCACTCATCCCCCTCCCTCACTCTCTCTTTCTGCCTCTGCAGCCCCATCAATCATCCCCCTCCCTCACTCTCTCTTTCTGCCTCCGCAGCCCCAGCACTCATCCCCCTCCCTCACTCTCTCTTTCTGCCTCTGCAGCCCCAGCACTCATCCCCCTCCCTCACTCTCTCTTTCTGCCTCTGCAGCCCCAGCACTCATCCCCCTCCCTCTCTCTTTCTGTCTCTGCAGCCCCAGCACTCATCCCCCTCCCTCTCTCTTTCTGCCTCTGCAGCCCCAGCACTCATCCCCCTCCCTCTCTCTTTCTGTCTCTGCAGCCCCAGCACTCATCCCCCTCCCTCTCTCTTTCTGTCTCTGCAGCCCCAGCACTCATCCCCCTCCCTCACTCTCTCTTTCTGCCTCCGCAGCCCCAGCACTCATCCCCCTCCCTCACTCTCTCTTTCTGCCTCTGCAGCCCCAGCACTCATCCCCCTCCCTCACTCTCTCTTTCTGCCTCTGCAGCCCCAGCACTCATCCCCCTCCCTCTCTCTTTCTGCCTCTGCAGCCCCAGCACTCATCCCCCTCCCTCTCTCTTTCTGCCTCTGCAGCCCCAGCACTCATCCCCCTCCCTCACTCTCTCTTTCTGCCTCCGCAGCCCCATCAATCATCCCCCTCCCTCACTCTCTCTTTCTGTCTCCTCAGCCCCAGCACTCATCCCCCTCCCTCTCTCTTTCTGTCTCTGCAGCCCCAGCACTCATCCCCCTCCCTCACTCTCTCTTTCTGCCTCTGCAGCCACAGCACTCATCCCCCTCCCTCACTCTCGCTTTCTGCCTCTGCAGCCACAGCACTCATCCCCCTCCCTCTCTCTTTCTGTCTCCGCAGCCCCAGCACTCACCCCCCTCCCTCACTCTCTCTTTCTGTCTCCGCAGCCCCAGCACTCACCCCCCTCCCTCACTCTCTCTTTCTGTCTCCGCAGCCCCAGCACTCACCCCCCTCCCTCACTCTCTGTAATATAAATACACAGCCTTTTCTAAAGCCCCGTCGCTGGCTGTGGCGAGTGGTAATCCGTTAACCTGGTTATTCCACAGATGAAATTAGATCATTTTGGAAAGTGAACATATCAATGTAAGTAGTAAGTGCACAATGGAGGTTCACCAATGGCATTTGCTGCAGTCCCAGGCCGTGATGGGGGAAACTGTTGTTTTTGGTATGGTACTGAATGGTTCAGTCAAAAGAGCTTTGATGCCAGCCTATCAGAAAGGGTGAAATCATTACACGGACCCAAAATGTCTTTCCCTCTTTCCAATAGCTGCTCTATCAAGTTGTACTTTACACCCGATTCACAGGTCCAGGTCAGGAAAAGGGTGAAACTGGGATTCAGTTAGAAACGGGATTCCTTTGTGTGTAAAAACTCAGAGGAGATGACCAGCTCAAGTAGGTTGTAGCTCTCAGAAACAAGGAAGGGGACATGACAGCACCCATGACACGAGTCCACAGACGCGGGTGCTAAGCTAACCGATCAGATTAAAGGCTTTGCATCTGTCGCTTGCATAATGACATTAAACAATGCATCACAATTAAAGATAATCAGAGATAATGAGCGCCACCAGCATAATTTGCTCCGTCAGCAGCATAGCCAAAGACTAGAGAAACAAAAAGGAAAAAGTCTGCTACTGGAGAAGGAGGGTAACCATTGGATATCTGAGTCCTCAGCCAGCGGTTGGATGGCGTAGATAACGGATGTAATCCAACTTTGTGATCATCATCATGACACCATTTTCAGACGCTCATCATCCTCTGAGGATGGCCAATGTCAGACCGAGCTGCCCAGATGCCAATTTGTCGGGCAAGAGTGCCAACACGTAATTGCGTGACGCTGCCAATTTCAAGCATGAAAATGTTTTCTGAAAGCGACAGGAAACAAAAGCCCTCGATAAATATGGGGGCGACATCCTGGTTTGCATGCTGGGTAATGTATGCTTTCAATGTCACCCCTCCCCTGCGAAAGCCAATGTAATTGCTGAGTAATCTGGGATATTTTGATTCTATGGTTTGTTTGAATCCCTCCAATGAAGGATGTTTGTGGAGAGTTGGTGTATTAGCTGTAGCCTTAAAACATGTACAGGCATGCATGGCAGGACAGAGGAGCCGACTCAGGCGGGGGTGTAATTGCTGTCTGTGTAAAAATCCAGTCGCAGCGTGAATGACAAATGCTCTGCAACGTGATGATGAGCGGCGCGCGTTCGGAGGCCCTTCTGGCAAATGAAACAATGGCTTTTCGACTGACCGATCGGGTCGCAGCATGGCTGATTCGATTTGCGCCGAAGATTTGTCATTGCGGAGAGCACCAGTGTGCATCGTACACACATATAATCACTGGCAGTCCTAGGACACCCTCAGGGTACAATCAGCCCTCGTCATTGGCTTCTCTCCCTCTCTCCTTCTCTCCCTCTCTCCTTCTCTCACTCTTTCCCGCTCTCTTTTCTTCCCCTTTTCTCAGGCTGGCTAACCCTGAACTAACGTTATTTTCTTTGAAACAGTGTTTTATTTATTCTTGCACGGCAGGTTTTATCGACAGTGCTCCCTAAGCTGCAGGGGAGATTGTATCAGACACCATTCCTGGGGATGCTAATAGAAGGGGGATTTTTAGTCTGCTGTCTCCGATCAGGAGCAGCGGGTAATGATAGCATAATTGCACCGTGATTCGTCCACCCCTGCACTTCTTGTTCCCCCGACTGCCCATTCGTTCCTTTGCCCATTCTCCGCAACTCCAAGCTCCTCTATGCATCTCTTCACTGATCCCTCCATCACTCGCTCGATTTGAATTCAACTCAAATTAAATTGCTTGTTGTATTGTTCTTGCGGCTTCATTTACTACTGGGTGGGGAACAGCCTGTCCTGCCTCTTGTGGGGGGAAAAAGCAGGTGTGTCCTGCCTCTTGTGGGGGGAAAAAGCAGGTGCGTCCTGCCTCTTGTGGGGGGGAAAAGCAGGTGTGTCCTGCCTCTTGTGGGGGGGAAAAGCAGGTGTGTCCTGCCTCTTGTGGGGGGGGGGGGGGAAAGCAGGTGTGTCCTGCCTCTTGTGGGGGGGGGGGAAGCAGGTGTGTCCTGCCTCTTGTGGGGGGGGGGGGGGGGGGGGGGGGGGAGCAGGTGTGTCCTGCCTCTTGTGGGGGGAAAAAGCAGGTGTGTCCTGCCTCTTGTGGGGGGAAAAAGCAGGTGTGTCCTGCCTCTTGTGGGGGGGAAAAGCAGGTGTGTCCTGCCTCTTGTGGGGGGAAAAGCAGGTGTGTCCTGCCTCTTGTGGGGAGAAAAGCAGGTGTGTCCTGCCTCTTGTGGGGGGAAAAGCAGGTGTGTCCTGCCTCTTGTGGGGGGGAAAGCAGGTGTGTCCTGCCTCTTGTGGGGGGAAAAAGCAGGTGTGTCCTGCCTCTTGTGGGGGGGGGGGGGAAGCAGGTGTGTCCTGCCTCTTGTGGGGGAAAAAAGCAGGTGTGTCCTGCCTCTTGTGGGGGGGGGGGGGGGGGGGAGCAGGTGTGTCCTGCCTCTTGTGGGGGGAAAAAGCAGGTGTGTCCTGCCTCTTGTGGGGGGAAAAAGCAGGTGTGTCCTGCCTCTTGTGGGGGGGGAAAGCAGGTGTGTCCTGCCAATGTAACCGGAGGAGGACCACAACACTTAACGCGTCTAACACACAGCACATTGATGTCACAGAGGCACAAGTAGAGAGAGAGAGAGAGAGTAAGGGAGACTCACACAGTTCTGTACCATCAAGTGTGGGATGAGATACAGGCTCGCTGCAGCTTTCTACCCTCAGGGGAACCGCAGGACAAAGAGATCATACATCAGCATCCGTTAGTAATCGATGGAGAGGATTCTGCAAATTTATAGTCCTCTCTGCTAGTATCAGCCCTCATGCTTGGAAGCCTATGAGTGGGCCTTACTTTAGAGGCTTGTCTCTCATTCTTTCTCTCTCGCTGTCTGCTCTCTTTTCTTCACTCTCTTTTCTTCACCTTGTTCTATCTCTTTCTCTCTCTCTCTCTCTCTCTCTCTCATTCTCCCTGGGCAGCTGCTTATCCCTGCTTGTGCCACTCTTCCCCATGACTCAAACTAAACTGACTGGCCTTATTTCCTCAATCGAGTGGTCTCCAGGCACCGACATGCCCACTGTGATGTCTGGCGCATGTGAGGTCATTGTCCGTACCCTGAAGATGAGAGATTACTTCTGCGGCCCCATCTTTCCCTCACAGCTGGATCAGTGGCCAGAGGGGTCAGGGGATAGGCCCAGATGATTTTCAATTCCCAACCGTGAGTCACAACTTGGCTCTTCTGAGTAGCGGTCAAGCGTGAGGAAAGCTCCAGAACCCTTGTTAGGAGACTCGCAACAGACAGTGGGAGAGTCCCCATGCTAATAACATGGGGCACTGCTAGTTAAGAAGCGCTAACTAGCCCCTTGTTGCTCGATAGCTCTTAATTCGTTCAGCTTGCATGATCAAGTACAGTAATTGCTAAGTTGCCGCAGTGTACAATGACTGAATGGATAATTAGCCTACAAGTGTTGTATGTTACCTTCCCTGATCGAAAGTGTGCTGTGGCTCGTGTTAAGATTGTTTCTTTATGGAAAGACCAGTGGTGATTGACAGAGCACTCCTTTGGGCACTCCTCTAATCATAGCCGTGTGGTTTGGGGTATGGTCTGGGTGCGGTGGAGTGTGGGGTAGGGTGGAGGTGTGGTCTGGGTTTGAGTGATGGGTGGGGTGTGGTGTGGTGGGGTTGGGTGTAGTGGGGTGGGTTTAGATGTGGTCGGGTGGAGTCAGGTTGGGTGTGGTGGGATGGGATGGGGTTGAGTGTGGTGGAGTGGGGTGTGGTTGGGTGGGGTCTGGGGTTGAGTGATGGGTGGGGTGTGGTGGGGTTGGGTGTAGTGTGGTGGAGTGGAGTGGAGTGGGGTTGGGTGTGGTGGGATGGGATGGGGTTGGGTGTGGTGGGGTTGGGTGTGGTGTGTGGTGGGGTAGGGTTGGGTGTGATGGGGTGGGATGGGGTTGGGTGTGGTGGAGTGGGGTTGGTGGGATGGGGTTGGGTGTGGTTGGGTGTGTTGGGATGGGATGGGGTGGGGTGTGGTTGGGTGGGGTCTGGGGTTGAGTGATGGGTGGGGTGTGGTGGGGTGTGGTGGGGTTGGGTGTAGTGTGGTGGAGTGGAGTGGGGTTGGGTGTGGTGGGATGGGATGGGGTTGGGTGTGGTGGGGTTGGGTGTGGTGTGTGGTGGGGTAGGGTTGGGTGTGGTGGAGTGGGATGGGGTGGGATGGGGTTAGGTGTGGTGGAGTGGGGTTGGTGGGATGGGGTTGGGTGTGGTTGGGTGTGTTGTGATGGGATGGGGTGGAGTGGGGTTGGGTGTGATGGGGTTGAGTGTGGTGGGATGGGGTTGAGTGGGGTGCGCGATGAGACAAGGACATCCCTACCGGCCAAGCCCTCCCTAACCCGGACGACGCTAGGCCAATTGTGCGTCGCCCCACGGACCTCCCGGTCGCGGCCGGTTACCCAGAGTCTCTGATGGCACAGCTGGCGCTGCAGTACAGCGCCCTTAACCACTGCGCCACCCGGGAGGCCCTGTTTTAGATGTTTTTGAGTACTCACTCACAGGTACTTGAGATTCAGGTGTTGTATTCTGATTGGTCGGTTTTGTTTGTGTGGGCTGCTGCGTGTCTACTCCGATTGGTTTAGCCCGGTAAACCCGTTCAGAACAAGGAAGTCGGAAGCAGGTGTCTCTGGTTTGCTTTTCCCCTCCCTGGGTTCCAACGTCTCCTGCTTGAGGTCGGGACTTCTCAGGACTCAGAGGACTGCTGTTTTCTGGCCTCATCAAGATGATCCTCATCTGCTTTATTGGTTTATCCGAGGTGTCTCTGCGCCCAGCGTAATCTCGGGCTCTAGAGGTGTAGCTGTCTGCTGTTATCTAAACCCGATTCAGATTAGGATATCTGGTTGGAACTAATGGAGTGTGAATGGCTACTGTAAATAACAGGTTACAGTTAGGACACACAATCATGATATTCAAGGAAGAGAGGATTTCATTTTGACATATCTCTCATGCAATTTTGTTCCCTATGTGTAAAGAGTGGTATTTGGATTGAGCTGTGTTAGAATGGATATAGTGATCCCTCTTGTGACTCTCAGGGAACATTAAAGCAGGACATTAATTCATGTTTTACCAAGTACCTAAAAGTGTTCTGGTTGATTAGCACTTATTTAGACTCGCTATGGAGTAGTGCTACTGCAGAAGCAGAGTAACTAGTGAATTAACTTAACCAACACCAATAACCATGTATTTTTCCTTTCTCCCTTCTACAGAGGACTTGCTCCCTGGAGGATTCCCCAACATAGACATGGGTCCCCAGCTGAAGGTGGTCGAGCGGACCCGGACGGCCACCATGCTCTGTGCTGCCAGCGGCAACCCCGACCCAGAAATCACCTGGTTTAAGGACTTTCTGCCCATAGACCCCAACGCAAGTAACGGGCGAATCAAACAGCTGCGCTCAGGTAAGGAAATGGTGTTCAATCTGTTGCTTAGCTACATCTTCAGCTGCCCTGGTTGCTTAGCTACACCTTCAGCTGCCATGGTTTCTTAGCTACACCTTCAGCTGCCACAGTTGCTTAGCTACACATTCAGCTGCCCTGGTTGCTTTGCTACACCTTCAGCTGCCCTGGTTGCTTAGCTACACATTCAGCTGCCCTGGTTGCTTAGCTACACCTTCAGCTGCCCTGGTTGCTTAGCTCACATTCAGCTGCCCTGGTTGCTTAGCTACACCTTCAGCTGCCATGGTTTCTTAGCTACACATTCAGCTGCCCTGGTTGCTTAGCTACACCTTCAGCTGCCCTGGTTGCTTAGCTACACCTTCAGCTGCCCTGGTTGCTTAGCTACACCTTCAGCTGCCCTGGTTGCTTAGCTACACATTCAGCTGCCCTGGTTGCTTAGCTACACATTCAGCTGCCCTGGTTGCTTAGCTACACATTCAGCTGCCCTGGTTGCCTTGCTACACCTTCAGCTGCCCTGGTTGCTTAGCTACACCTTCAGCTGCCCTGGTTGCTTAGCTACACCTTCAGCTGCCCTGGTTGCTTAGCTACACTTTCAGCTCCCACGGTTGCTTAGCTACACCTTCAGCTGCCATGGTTTCTTAGCTACACCTTCAGCTGCCACAGTTGCTTAGCTACACATTCAGCTGCCATGGTTTCTTAGCTACACATTCAGCTGCCCTGGTTGCTTAGTTACAAATTCAACTGCCCTGGTTGCTTTGCTACACCTTCAGCTGCCCTGGTTGCTTAGCTACACCTTCAGCTGCCCTGGTTGCTTAGCTATACCTTCAGCTGCCCTGGTTGCTTAGCTACACCATCAGCTGCCACGGTTGCTTAGCTACACCTTCAGCTGCCACGGTTGCTTAGCTACACATTCAGCTGCCCTGGTTGCTTTGCTACACATTCAGCTGCCCTGGTTGCTTAGCTACACATTCAGCTGCCCTGGTTGCTTAGCTACACCTTCAGCTGCCCTGGTTGCTTAGCTACACATTCAGCTGCCCTGGTTGCTTAGCTACACCTTCAGCTGCCATGGTTTCTTAGCTACACATTCAGCTGCCCTGGTTGCTTAGCTACACCTTCAGCTGCCCTGGTTGCTTAGCTACACCTTCAGCTGCCCTGGTTGCTTAGCTACACCTTCAGCTGCCCTGGTTGCTTAGCTACACATTCAGCTGCCCTGGTTGCTTAGCTACACATTCAGCTGCCCTGGTTGCTTAGCTACACATTCAGCTGCCCTGGTTGCCTTGCTACACCTTCAGCTGCCCTGGTTGCTTAGCTACACCTTCAGCTGCCCTGGTTGCTTAGCTACACCTTCAGCTGCCCTGGTTGCTTAGCTACACCTTCAGCTCCCACGGTTGCTTAGCTACACCTTCAGCTGCCATGGTTTCTTAGCTACACCTTCAGCTGCCACAGTTGCTTAGCTACACATTCAGCTGCCATGGTTTCTTAGCTACACATTCAGCTGCCCTGGTTGCTTAGTTACAAATTCAACTGCCCTGGTTGCTTTGCTACACCTTCAGCTGCCCTGGTTGCTTAGCTACACCTTCAGCTGCCCTGGTTGCTTAGCTATACCTTCAGCTGCCCTGGTTGCTTAGCTACACCATCAGCTGCCACGGTTGCTTAGCTACACCTTCAGCTGCCACGGTTGCTTAGCTACACATTCAGCTGCCCTGGTTGCTTTGCTACACATTCAGCTGCCCTGGTTGCTTAGCTACACATTCAGCTGCCCTGGTTGCTTAGCTACACCTTCAGCTGCCCTGGTTGCTTAGCTACACATTCAGCTGCCCTGGTTGCTTAGCTACACCTTCAGCTGCCATGGTTTCTTAGCTACACATTCAGCTGCCCTGGTTGCTTAGCTACACCTTCAGCTGCCCTGGTTGCTTAGCTACACCTTCAGCTGCCCTGGTTGCTTAGCTACACCTTCAGCTGCCCTGGTTGCTTAGCTACACCTTCAGCTGCCCTGTTTGCTTAGCTACACCTTCAGCTGCCCTGGTTGCTTAGCTACACATTCAGCTGCCCTGGTTGCTTAGCTACACCTTCAGCTGCCCTGGTTGCTTTGCTACACATTCAGCTGCCCTGGTTGCTTAGCTACACATTCAGCTGCCCTGGTTGCTTAGCTACACATTCAGCTGCCCTGGTTGCTTTGCTACACATTCAGCTGCCCTGGTTGCTTAGCTACACCTTCAGCTGCCACGGTTGCTTAGCTACACCTTCAACTGCCCTGGTTGCTTAGCTACACCTTCAGCTGCCCTGGTTGCTTAGCTACACCTTCAGCTGCCCTGGTTGCTTAGCTACACCTTCAGCTGCCCTGGTTGCTTTGCTACACCTTCAGCTGCCCTGGTTGCTTAGCTACACCTTCAGCTGCCACAGTTGCTTAGCTACACCTTCAGCTGCCACGGTTGCTTAGCTACACCTTCAGCTGCCACGGTTGCTTAGCTACACCTTCAGCTGCCACGGTTGCTTAGCTACACCTTCAGCTGCCACGGTTGCTTAGCTACACCTTCAGCTGCCATGGTTGCTTTGCTACACATTCAGCTGCCCTGGTTGCCTAGCTACACCTTCAGCTGCCACGGTTGCTTAGCTACACCTTCAGCTGCCACGGTTGCTTAGCTACACCTTCAGCTGCCACAGTTGCTTTGCTACACATTCAGCTGCCCTGGTTGCTTAGCTACACATTCAGCTGCCCTGGTTGCTTTGCTACACATTCAGCTGCCCTGGTTGCTTAGCTACACATTCAGCTGCCCTGGTTGCTTAGCTACACCTTCAGCTGCCCTGGTTGCTTAGCTACACCTTCAGCTGCCCTGGTTGCTTAGCTACACCTTCAGCTGCCACGGTTGCTTAGCTACACCTTCAGCTGCCACGGTTGCTTAGCTACACCTTCAGCTGCCCTGGTTGCTTAGCTACACATTCAGCTGCCCTGGTTGCTAAGCTACACCTTCAGCTGCCCTGGTTGCTTAGCTACACCTTCAGCTGCCACAGTTGCTTAGCTACACCTTCAGCTGCCACGGTTGCTTAGCTACACCTTCAGCTGCCATGGTTGCTTAGCTACACCTTCAGCTGCCACGGTTGCTTAGCTACACCTTCAGCTGCCACGGTTGCTTTGCTACACCTTCAGCTGCCACGGTTGCTTAGCTACACCTTCAGCTGCTACGGTTGCTTAGCTACACCTTCAGCTGCCCTGGTTGCTTAGCTACACCTTCAGCTACTCTGGTTGCTTAGCTACACCTTCAGCTGCCACGGTTGCTTAGCTACACCTTCAGCTGCCACGGTTGCTTAGCTACACATTCAGCTGCCCTGGTTGCTTAGCTACACCTTCAGATGCCCTGGTTGCTTTGCTACACCTTCAGCTGCCCTGGTTGCTTAGCTACACATTCAGCTGCCCTGGTTGCTTAGCTACACCTTCAGCTGCCCTGGTTGCTTAGCTACACCTTCAGCTGCCCTGGTTGCTTAGCTACACCTTCAGCTGCCCTGGTTGCTTAGCTACACCTTCAGCTGCAACTGGTTGCTTTTTAAATGCAAAAGGGTGAGCAGCCATGAATCCGATTGTGAGTGCAATAGCTTAGCCCTGAAACATTATGATTGATACGCGGTGACTGGGTGGATGATTTGAGCTTTGTTCTGCTCAGAAGATCTGATCGAGGAAAGGTCCCAAAAAATATTAAATGGGTCCCAGAAATTTTGAATAGAGAGAAATAAAGCTTGGTCTAGTTTTCTCTCCCTCAGTACTGTAAGTGTAGGTGTGATCTCGTAGCCCTTGATTAAACCTTAATGAGAGAGACCCAGTGCAGCAAAGTCTAACAATATATATAATTAAAGTGGTCCCAGGCAACAGTGGGTAGATCTTTTGGGTTGACAATATATCACCATCAGAAAAATGCAATACATCCTATTTTGATTTGCAGCTGCTAACACCAAATAAATAGTCTGTCGCAACTGAGTTCTTGCCCTAGATGTGGTCCTTGCACACTAAAACACTCGATTTGTGATAAATATAGCAAATAGCTGTTTTCTAGGACCTTTGGCTCGTAGGAAGTGAGCAAATTACAGCTAAAAACATCCACTTGAAATTCACCCCAAGAAATTCCATGGTGGCAACAAAAGAAAAAGTGTTCACTCATTTAGATGATGTCGTACAACTTTCTGAGTGCTCCGTGTCCTGGTGTTACAGGGGGTTTCTCTGTGGGGGTATCAGGAGCTCATGGAGTGCTTTGGAGATGCTGAGGTTGTGTGTAAAATGCTCTTGACTTCCCTATCTGAGGACAGCAGTCCCCCATGAGGGATTCCTATGAAGCTGAGTTTTTCTTCCACCTATGTTAATGTCTAGGGTCTACAGCTGGTTTTAGCACTCGTTCAGCTTCATCCTGTGCTGTGACGGTAGGAGGGCAGACTCATTGGGCTTTTTTATAGGTTGTACGGACGAACATGCAAACTGAAACGTGATTAGGCTTGACATATCCTGAGATGTATGTGTGTTTTGCTTGTTGCTGTTGTTGTTATTCATCCGTGAAGCTCAAAGAGTTACAGAGAAAGCTGGTTGGGTTGTTACTGGATTTTCTCCTGCTGAGCCGTCTGATATTGTACGTGTCTAACCCCCCTGTTTGCGTCTCTCACCTGTTTCTCTGTTCCACAATGCCTTTTTTTTTTTTTTGCTGTGCGTCTACGTTTTTTTACACTCAGAGCGGATTGCCTCGCTGTGTCTATCTGTCGTTTGTCTGTCCGTCGAGATGCTGTTGCCACTGAATGCACGTCATGCAGACATCAACAACCTCTATCTGACCCAAAACAAAGTTCTCAGGTCATAACAATAACAATAGCAAAATGGAAATAAAGCCAAATAACTCATTCTCTAACCTGAAGTTGAACACTATTTAATAATTAAAGTTTTTTTCCCCCAATGTTCTAAACACTTTGGTAAATACTTTGCCCCTGATATGCATCCTAGATGTTTTACCCCTTGGCATTATACACTGCTCAAAAAAATAAAGGGAACACTTAAACAACACAATGTAACTCCAAGTCAATCACACTTCTGTGAAATCAAACTGTCCACTTAGGAAGCAACACTGATTGACAATACATTTCACATGCTGTTGTGCAAATGGAATAGACAACAGGTGGAAATGATAGGCATTTAGCAAGACACCCCCAATAAAGGAGTGGTTCTGCAGGTGGGGACCACAGACCACTTCTCAGTTCCTATGCTTCCTGGCTGATGTTTTGGTCACTTTTGAATGCTGGCGGTGCTTTCACTCTAGTGGTAGCATGAGACGGAGTCTACAACCCACACAAGTGGCTCAGGTAGTGCAGCTCATCCAGGATGGCACATCAATGCGAGATATGGCAAGAAGGTTTGCTGTGTCTGTCAGCGTAGTGTCCAGAGCATGGAGGCGCTACCAGGAGACAGGCCAGTACATCAGGAGACGTGGAGGAGGCCGTAGGAGGGCAACAACCCAGCAGCAGGACCGCTACCTCCGCCTTTGTGCAAGGTGGAGCACTGCCAGAGCCCTGCAAAATGACCTCCAGCAGGCCACAAATGTGCATGTGTCTGCTCAAACGGTCAGAAACAGACTCCATGAGGGTGGTATGAGGGTCCGACGTCCACAGGTGGGGGTTGTGCTTACAGCCCAACACCGTGCAGAACGTTTGGCATTTGCCAGAGAACACCAAGATTGGCAAATTCGCCACTGGCGCCCTGTGCTCTTCACAGATGAAAGCAGGTTCACACTGAGCACATGTGACAGACGTGACAGTCTGGAGACGCCGTGGAGAACGTTCTGCTGCCTGCAACATCCTCCAGCATGACCGGTTTGGCGGTGGGTCAGTCATGATGTGGGGTGGCATTTCTTTGGGGGGCCGCACAGCCCTCCATGTGCTCGCCAGAGGTAACCTGACTGCCATTAGGTACCGAGATGAGATCCTCAGACCCCTTGTGAGACCATATGCTGGTGTGGTTGGCCCTGGGTTCCTCCTACTGCAAGACAATGCTAGACCTCATGTGGCTGGAGTGTGTCAGCAGTTCCTGCAAGAGGAAGGCATTGATGCTATGGACTCGCCCGCCCGTTCCCCAGACCTGAATCCAATTGAGCACATCTGGGACATCATGTCTCGCTCCATCCACCAACGCCACGTTGCACCACAGACTGTCCAGGAGTTGGCGGATGCTTTAGTCCAGGTCTGGGAGGAGATCCCTCAGTCAGGAGACCATCCGCCACCTCATCAGGAGCATGCCCAGGCGTTGTAGGGAGGTCATACAGGCACGTGGAGGCCACACACACTACTGAGCCTCATTTTGACTTGTTTTAAGGACATTACATCAAAGTTGGATCAGCCTGTAGTGTGGTTTTCCACTTTAATTTTGAGTGTGACTCCAAATCCAGACCTCCATGGGTTGATAAATTTGATTTCCATTGATAATTTTTGCGTGATTTTTGTTGTCAGCACATTCAACTATGTAAAGAAAAAAGTATTTAATAAGAATATTTCATTCATTCAGATCTAGGATGTGTTATTTTAGTGATCCCTTTATTTTTTTGAGCAGTGTACAAAGAATAAAGCACTTAGCAATGTACGTTTTGACAAGTAGCATCCCCAAGTAATAAAGCCAGGATTTTAAATAAATAAGATGTTTTTTTTAAATGATCGTAAACTTGCCACAGTTCTACACACAAGTCAAGAAGTGGTACATGTACTTAATGTTAACCTCTTGCTGCCTGAACGCCTGTATGAAATAGTACATTTTTGTCATGTAATAATCACATTCTGGGGTCATAAAAGTCCCACCTGAACAGTGTCATTCCAGCACTCTAGGTGGTACTGCTAGCAGCACCTAAACCCTCAAATTAATTGTTCTGTTTTTCCTTTTTTCTATTTGTTTTTCTGTTCCATTATGATTTTCAGAAGCCTTTGGTAAGTGTCTTACTAAGTCCACAAACATCCCCATTGTCCCTGAAGCAGATGGCATTTTAACTACTTTTAAAATGCATGCCCCACATCCTCTCTCCCACGTCCTTCCTCCCTCTCTTCTTCTCTCTGTCCCGTTCCTACCCTTCCTTTTTTACTTGTATCTTTTCCCGCCCACTATGTGAACCGTCTTTGGCTCCCAGATTCAAGTAGAACGGTGAAACAAGGAGTGTGTTCCACACACCTCTCATCCACTTCTCACGAACAGGACCCAGCCTCTCCAAGCTACTTTCACCACCTGTGTAGACAGTTTCACATGCTGTTGTGTAGAATTGGACAATAAGATGAGTATACTAGTATTAATTAGATGAGGGTACTGATATTAGATGAGTATACTAGTATTAATTAGATGAGGGTACTGATATTAGATGAGTATACTAGTATTAATTAGATGAGGGTACTGATATTAGATGAGTATACTAGTATTAATTAGATGAGGGTACTGATATTAGATGAGTATACTAGTATTAATTAGATGAGGGTACTGATATTAGATTAGTATACTAGTATTAATCAGATGAGTATACTAGTATTAATCAGATGAGTATACTAGTATTAATTAGATGAGTGTACTGATATTAGATTAGTATACTAGTATTAATTAGATGAGTATACTGGTATTAGATTAGTGTACTGGTATTAATTAGAGGAGTGTTACTGGTATTAGATTAGTATACTAGTCATAATTAGATGAGTATACTAATATTAATTAGATGAGTATACTAGTATTAATTAGATGAGGATACTGGTATTAATTAGATGAGTGTACTGATATTAGATTAGTATACTAGTATTAATTAGATGAGTATACTGGTATTAGATTAGTGTACTGGTATTAATTAGAGGAGTGTTACTGGTATTAGATTAGTATACTAGTCATAATTAGATGAGTATACTAATATTAATTAGATGAGTATACTAGTATTAATTAGATGAGGATACTGGTATTAATTAGATGAGTGTACTGATATTAGATTAGTATACTAGTATTAATTAGATGAGTATACTGGTATTAGATTAGTGTACTGGTATTAATTAGAGGAGTGTTACTGGTATTAGATTAGTATACTAGTCATAATTAGATGAGTATACTAATATTAATTAGATGAGGATACTGGTATTAATTAGATGAGTATACTGGTATTAATTAGACGAGTATACTGGTATTAATTATATGTGTATACCAGTATTAATATGATGAGTGTACTAGTATTAATATGATGAGTATACCAGTATTAATATGTTCAGGATACTACAGTCGTGGCCAAAAGTTTTGAGAATGACACAAATATTAAGTTTCACAAAGTTTGCTGCTTCAGTGTCTTTAGATATTTTTGTCAGATGTTACTATGGAATACTGAAGTATAATTACAAGCATTTCATAAGTGTCAAAGGCTTTTATTGACAATTACATGAAGTTGATGCAGAGTCAATATTTGCACTGTTGACCCTTCTTTTTCAAGACCCATGCAATCCGCCCTGGCATGCTGTCAAATAACTTCTGGGCCACATCCTGACTGATGGCAGCCAATTCTTGCATAATCAATGCTGGGAGTTTGTCAGAATTTGTGGGTTTTTGTTTGTCCACCTGCCTCCTGAGGATTGACCACAAGTTCTCAATGGGATTAAGGTCTGGGGAGTTTCCTGGCCATGGACCCAAAATATCGGTGTTTTGTTCACCGAGCCACTTAGTTATCACTTTTGCCTTATGGCAAGGTTCTCCATCATGCTGGTAAATGCATTGTTTGTCACCAAACTGTTCTGGATGGTTGGGAGAAGTTTCTTTTGGAGGATGTGTTGGTACCATTCTTTATTCATGGCTGTGTTCTTAGGCAAAATTGTGAGTGAGCCCACTCCCTTGGCTGAGAAGCAACCCCACACATGAATGATCTCAGGATGCTTTACTGTTGGCATGACACAGGACTGATGGTAGCACTCACCTTGTCTTCTCCGGACAAGCTTTTTTCCAGATGCCCCAAACAATCGGAAAGGGGATTCATCAGTGTCACGACTTCCGCCGAAGTTGGTGCCTCTCCTTGTTCGGGCGGCGTTCGGCGGTCGACGTCACCGGCTTTCTAGCCTCCACCGATCTACATTTCTTTTTCCATTTGTTTTGTCTGTATTGTACACACCTGGTTATTTCCCTATTTAACTCTCTGGAGCCACCATGGTTTTATGCGTGTTTATTGTTGTCAGTTGTCTCGTTTATGTGATTCTGGATTTTCGTTCTCCTTGTTGGAAGATTATTTTTGAGTAAAGTTACTATTATTAATCATCTCTGTGTCCTGCGCCTGACTCCGCCTTACCCACATCACCTAGACTCTGACAATCAGAGAAAATTACTTTACCCCAGTCCTCAGCAGTCCCCACTGGTGTCTGTCCCTGATGTTTTTCCTGGAGAGAAGTGGCTTCTTTGCTGCCCTTCTTGACACCAGGCCATCCTCCAAAAGTCTTTGCCTCACTGTGCGTGCAGATGCACTCACACCTGCCTGCGCCATCCCTGAGCAAGCTCTGTACTGGTGGTGCACAGATCCCGCAGCTGAATCAACTTTGTGGAGCTTGCTGGACTTGCTTGGGCGCCCTGAAGCCTTCTTCACAACATTTGAACCACTCTCCTTGAAGTTCTTGATGATCCGATTAATGGTTGATTTAGGTGCAATCTTACTGGCAGTAATATCCTTGCCTGTGAAGCCCTTTTTGTGCAAAGCAATGATGACGGCACTTGTTTCCTTGTAGGTAACCATGGTTGACAGAGGAAGAACAATGATTCCAAGAACCACCCTACTTTTGAAGCTTAGAGTCTGTTATTCGAACTCAATCAGCATGACAGAGTGATCTCCAGCCTTGTCCTCATCAACACTCACGCCTGTGTTAACGAGAGAATCACTGACATGATGTCAGCTGGTCCTTTTGTGGCAGGGCTGAAATGCATTGGAAATGTTTTGGGGGGATTCAGTTCATTTGCATTGCAAAGAGGGACTTTGCAATTAATTGCAATTCATCTGATCACTTTTCATAACATTCTGGAGTATATGCAAATTAACATCTTCCAAACTGAGGCAGCAGACTCAGATTAATATTTGTGTCATTCTCAAAACTTTTGGCCACGACTGTAGTATTAATAAGATGTGTATACCAGGATTAATTAGATGAGTATACTAGTATTAATTAGATGAGTATACCAGTATTAATAAGATGTGTGTACTAGTATTAATTAGATGAGTGGACTGCTATTAATTAGATTAGTATACCAGTATTAATAAGATGTGTGTACTAGTATTAATTAGATGAGTATACTAGTATTAATTAGATGAGTATACTAGTATTAATTAGATGTATGGACTTGTATTAATTAGATGAGTGGACTGATATTAATTAGATGAGTATAATGGTATTAATTAGATGAGTATACTAGTATTAATAAGATGTGTGTACTAGTATTAATTAGATGAAGGTTACCTTTGCCCCCTAACACACACACACACACACACACACACACACACACACACACACACACACACACACACACACACACACACACACACACAGTGAACCTCTGAAGGCCACACATGAGAAAGCACACAGTCGAGGGCTTCAATGACCCTGAGAATTTGCACAAAAACAAGTCTTCGTTCCATAAAGGCAGGAAGGTGTAGTAGTGACGGGGTGAACTGGAGTTGTTTCCAGACTTTGGGGGGCGCTGCAGGAGAGTTGTGTGGCTGAACCCTCCAGCCCCACACTGTGGCCAGCTCAACCTTCCCTCGTTAGCCAAATGTTTTCTCAAGAAAAACTTTTCCTGCTGCCCAATGCTCCACCACTGTCTAACAAAACTCCAACTAATGCTTTGTCGCATTATGTGTTATGGATCGGGTCTACATTTTTGTTAATTTCTTTTTACCACATTTCTACACTTCAGATTTTATCTGAGGCCTGCTTTTTGAGCCTATCTGTTATAATTTGTGGTATTGAAAACATTAAAATTCTTGCCTTTAGTTGTCTGTGAGAGAAACAAGTCTTCTTTGTCTCTTTTGTTTTTAAATATGAAGGTCTATTGTAGCGATTTTACCTGTGAAGACGGCTAGCTGTTGTTACTGGAGATCCCAGGCTACCAGCAAGCCTTGTTTATGCTGATGAGAAAAAGGCCTGCCGTGCTCGAACCCCCTCAGCTGCCATCATTTCCAGTTGAGCAGCTGAACGCTTATTTTCTTTAATCTCCCCTTTCCAAAAGGAATGGAGCAGACGTGCTCAAGGTTGAATAAATACTTCAAAATTGTTTCTCTCTTTGGTGGTGGGGGGTGGGGGGTGGGGGGGGGGGGGGGGGGGTCTTTCTTTAGTTTGGTAGAATTTATTTCCTCTACCTAGTATCCCATGCCTCTCCTCTGTTTGTGTGAAGTCTTCATTAGTTTTGGTGTCAGACATCTTTGAGTCAGTCACATGTGGGAACTTACCAAGGTGTGTGAACATCACTCCGGACGCTCCCGGCAGTACCCTTGGAGACTTTTTAACGCTGAGGAAAAAATATGGAAAGGTGGTTAAACTTCCTGAGTAGGGGCTCTCTTTTTTTTGTATTTTCTTTCCTGTGGTTGGCTGTTGCTGTGGTACTTGATTTAACTGCAGGCAGACTTAAGCCGGGGAGGATTCTGGGATTGATGGGTCCCCTAACGTGGATGGGGGGACGGCTTTCTCCTACACCCCTTCCTCACAAACACACACTACCATCCCAGGACCATACACACACGCTGGTGTGTTTACCATGTACACCTCACACCTTAACAATGTGGCTTTTTAGCAACACAAAACATACAAAACACACAAAAAGTCCTTCATTTGGATGTGACTCGTGTACTGTTGAGCCTCTGGAGACAGTGCTGGTGCTGGCTGGATGGATGTGCCAGGTCCATACTGACTGCTGTGCTGATATTTGCGTGTAGAGTCCCCGAGGTGAGCTCCTTTTTGAGGTGTGGAAGAGGACTGACATTTCTCTCCTGTACCCATTGCTCCTGACCCCAGGCCCTCGCTGGTCTTGTCAGCCTGAGCAGATTATCACGAGAGAAGGGAGAGAACAATAAAAAAATGGTAGAGAGAGGGAAGGTGCGATACATACATATTCATAAAGAATTAGGTCTTTATTTGGTCTCTTTTTATTATTAGGTTTGGAATATGACCCAAATCTTTCTCAAGATACTGGATGGTTTGGCGCTCCATGTGAGCTGTGTGCATCTATGTACACACACACACACACACACACACACACACACACACACACGCTCAGAAACACACACACACACACACACACACACACACACACGCTCAGAAACACACACACACACACACACGCTCAGAAACACACACACACACACAAACTCAGAAACACACACACACTCAGAAACACACACACACACACTCAGAAACACACACACACACACACACACACACACACACACACACATACACATGCTCAGAAACACATGTGCATACACCCAGCACAGATACACTGAACATCACAGAGGTCATCCATGGGCCAGGAGTAGAGCAGCAGGAGATGGCCTGATTCAGATGGACAGATGTGTTCTAACATCCAGGGAGCCAGGAGCCCAGAGAGGTCTCCATGGAAACGAGAAGGTCATCCAGACATCCGAGGGGGTCAAACCCTGGCACTTGGCCTAACCCCCCCCCCCTCCCCCCCACACACACACACACACACACACACACCTCCCTCCATCTCCAACCCAGATGGACCCGGTCTCTGGCCAGATTGGCATAGCCTCTGGACAGCTAGCCGCATCCACAACCAGGTAGAAGGATTTCATACACAAGCTTGGGGCCATTATGCAGCGTCAATGACGCCACACTGCTGGCAGAAGGTCTTTGGCCGTGGAGGTACATTTGGGTCACTCCCACCATAAGCTGATTAAGCCACAGTTCACCGGAGCTTAAAAACAGAGTTTATGACTTGCGCGTGTATACTGTAATAAGGAGCTTAAAAACAGAGTTTATGACTTGCGCGTGTATACTGTAATAAGGAGCTTAAAAACAGAGTTTATGACTTGCGCGTGTATACTGTAATAAGGAAGGTGGATCTGAACCTGGTGCTGCACTTGGTGATTTTCATCATCCTTAGTGGTTAAGCTTGACCCGAGCCCTTCAGTGTTCAATTTACGAAGAGTGGCATTGTTAGTCAATTGAGCCCTGAATTTAAGGATTTTTCCTCATTTTCAGAGGATAAAATTAACAGGGCATTCCTTCGCTTAGGCTCTGATAGAAGGATGAAACCTACAATTATTATGTCCCTTCCTGTTCCCTTCCAGTTCTCTTCCTGTTCCTTTCCTGTTCCCTTCCTGTTCCCTTCCTGTTCCTTTCCTGTCCCCTTCCTGTTCCTTTCCTGTTCCCTTCCTGTTCTCTTCCTGGTCCCTTCAGGTACCCTTCCTGCTCTCTTCCTGGTCCTTTCCTGTTCCCTTCCTGTTCTCTTCCTGGTCCTTTCCCATTCTCTTTCTGTACCCTTCCTGTTTCTTTGCTTTCATTGTTTTCTATAAATGATCATGACGTTTTGATGCTTTCTTTCACTATTCATTCTTCTCTTCTTCCCTGGAACCAATCGCTTTGAACTTCACAACTCCTCATTTTCCACACACCCATTTATTAAATCTTCCTCCCTATCCCCTCTTTAATACTCAGGATCCACAAACCTGCTTTATTAACCTAACCTTAATCTAACCTAACCTTAACCTAACCTAACCTAACCCCACCTAACCAAACCTTAACTAGTAACTCCTTACTCCTAACTAATATTCTGACTTCAGAGAACAAATAAACCCACAAGCTTCTTGCTGTCCTTGAACTCCAACTCTAACAACTTAACAGTCCCAAACCCTGATCCCCTTTCTGTGTGATTGGATATGTCTGATATGAGCATTTAAAAAAAGGATGCCATGTGTTGCAGTTTAGCCATATTTCTAGGGATGTAACATCCATGGAGATTCAAAAAAACAGTCAAAACAGTCAAGCTCAACACTCACACCTCCCCACTGCTGGCAAAACAAAGAAGCACTCGGAACCCAGAGGAGGAAGAGCCACCCTAGAACAGAATCCATTATAAATCACATCTTCAGTTCCAACATGGCTTACACACTTAGGTTCTCTGTACTGCTATGAAAGACAGGGGTTTGTGTCTGTGATTGTAGCTCCCTGTAGTCACACTGGTACACAGGTCAGGGATGTAGAGTCATTCACAACAGGCTGCATTAACCTTTAACCCCTTCTGGCGCTGTGTACCGCGGGCTCTGCACTAAGTAGGGCACCTCCGCTGGGCTGGAGCCTCCCTGGCGGCGCTCTCAGGGGGTAGCCCAGGGCAGAGCACTGTCAGTTTGCTATTCCTCCTCATACAGGGAGGGAGGGAGGGAGGGAGGGAGGGAGGGAGGGAGGGAGGGAGGGAGGGAGGGAGGGAGGGAGGGCAAGAGTGGCACAAAGTAGAGCAAGAGAGGCACAGACAACAGGAGAAGCAGCAGAGAGGCACAGAAAACAGGAGGAGCATCAGAGAGGCACAGACAACAGGAGGAGCATCAGATAGGCACAGACAAGAGGAGGAGCATCAGAGAGGGCGAGAGTGTGAGAGGAAAAGAAGAGAGGCTGAGTGAAAACGTGAGCAAAATTGTTGAGTAAAATGACATACAATGGCAGAGACTAAGGAATAGTGAGAGGGTATGAAAGAAAATGAATAACATACTAGGAGGTTGACCCTCTTCCCACTCAAGTCCCCATTTCAGGGGGACCTAGGTTTGGTGGCAACTCAGGAGAGCCACACTATCCCCAATTAGGTGCCATCCACATGCCTATTATAGTGCCTCTGGCCAGCCTCTCTGCTACAGAGTCCTGGTAGTCTGGTACCAGGGCTGTCAACTGAGCCTCTCTCCAAGCTCAGATGCTGCTTTGTGTTCCCGCCTTAATGTGGCTGAGGATGGGAGAGGAGAGAGGGAGAGTAAGAGAGGAGAGGAGGAGGAGAGAGAAAGGAGGTGAGAGGAGAGGAGAAGAGAGGGCGAGGAGGAGAAAAGGGGACAAGAGTGTGCCCACCATACCAACCTTCTGTTCCTTTGTGAGACCAGCAGTGGGAGGTCTTTCAAGTCCCAATGAATAAGTTCCGTTGATAAAAAAAAACAACTCTAAAACACTTTGATCATGACGGCCAATAAGCAAGGAACTGGTTGATTTATAAAAACAAATAACACCTACTAACGTTAATCTTGAACTAAACTGTTGTTTTGTATCTCTTCTTCCAGAGGGTACCCCCATCCGAGGTAAGACTATAACTAACAGCACAACTGAAACTTGACCTCTTATCTAACCAGATTGAATCCGTTCTTATTCAAATGAAGTGACTAAACTGAGCTAGCCTTCTCCAAAACAAATCAAGACTTTGCTATTACCAGCGAACGGTCATCTTTTTGTCCTCTGTGTCTTTGTCTACGTGTATCTGTTTTTTTTTTCTTCCTATTTTGTGTTTCATCCCATCCTTGCCGTGCAATGGTTTGTGTGTGTGTGTGTTTTGCATTTGTTTACCTCTTGAATGTGAGAATTACCGGAAAAAATTGCAATCTGGTGGAGCGATGTGTGTTTAGCAGGAGGAAAATGGTGGTTGGGTGTTATTAGGGATGGTAGGGGGGTTATTAGGGATGGTTGAGGGGTTATTAGGGATGGTTGGGTGGTTATTAGGGATGGTTGAGGGGTTATTAGGGATGGTTGGGGGGTTATTAGGAGTGGTTGGGGGGGAAGGATGGTGGTTGGGGGAGAAGGATAGTGGTTGGGGGGTTATTAGGGGTGGTTTGGGGGAGAAGGATGGTTGGGGGGAAAAGGATGGTGGTTAGGGGGTTATTAGGGGTGGTTGGGGGGAGAAGGATGGTGTTTGGGGGGTTATTAGGGGTGGTTGGGGGGAGAAGGATGGTGGTTGGGGGGTTATTAGGGGTGGTTGGGGGGAGAAGGATGGTGGTTGGTGGAGAAGGATGGTGGTTGGGGGGAGAAGGATGGTGGTTGGGGGGAGAAGGATGGTGGTTGGGAGGAGAAGGATGGTGGTTGGGGGAGAAGGATGGTGGTTGGGGGGAGAAGGATGGTGGTTGGGGGGAGAAGGATGGTGGTTGGGGGGAGAAGGATGGTGGTTGGGGGGTTATTAGGGGTGGTTGGGGGGAGAAGGATGGTGGTTGGGGGGAGAAGGATGGTGGTTGGGAGGAGAAGGATGGTGGTTGGGGGAGAAGGATGGTGGTTGGGGGGAGAAGGATGGTGGTTGGGGGGAGAAGGATGGTGTTTGGGGGGAGAAGGATGGTGGTTGGGGGGAGAAGGATGGTGGTTGGTGGGAGAAGGATGGTTGGGGGTTATTAGGGGTGGTTTGGGGGAGAAGGATGGTGGTTGGGGGTTATTAGGGGTGGTTGGGGGGAGAATGATGGTGGTTAGGGGGAGAAGGATGGTGATTGGGGGGAGAAGGATGGTGGTTGGGGGGATTATTAAGGGTGGTTGGGGGGAGAAGGATGGTGGTTGGAGGGATTATTAAGGGTGGTTGGGGGAGAAGGATGGTGGTTAGGGGGAGAAGGATGGTGGTTAGGGGGAGAAGGATGGTGGATGGGGATTATTAGGGGTGGTTGAAGGGTGTTTTGGGGTTATTAGGGGTGGTTTAAGGGTGGTTGTGGGTTATCAGGGGTGGTTTAAGTGTTGTTTGGGGGTTATTAGGGGTGGTTTGGGGGTTATTAGGGGTGGGTTGGGGTTATTATAGATTGTTTAAGGGTGGTTGGGGTTATTCGGGTGGTTGGGGGTTGTTAGGGGTGATTGAGGGTTATTAGGGATGGTTTAGGGTGGTTGGGGGTTGTTAGGGGTGGTTTAAGGGTGTTTAGGGGTGGTTTGGGGTTATTAAGGGTGGTTGGGGGTATTAGGGGTGGTTTGTTTGCTTTTGACACTGACATTTCAAATGTTTGGAGATGTTGAAGTGAGTTTTACAGGGGTATTTGTTCATCTCGCCAGGTTAATGAATGCTGGGTAAACTGTTCAGCCTCACCCCTCCCCCCTCTGTCAGCCCTTATATCCTTTCCCGTTGCTATGACCACATTATGTATGTTAATGTTCAGCCTCTGCTCAACCTCCTAATGAGTCGTGGCAGGAGACACTCCCAGAATGTCATAAAAAAACGTGCATAAATTACATTTGATTTCCTTCCCCAGTTGCTGCAGTGTGACGTGGTCTAGAACGGAAATAGGCGATGGGTGTCTCTAAAATGGCTGTGGCCACTGCATTAAACAGCATACAAGATGTATTTTCCAAACCAAATGATAGACTGTAAGGGAGAGGATGTCACAGTTGAATGTAACACAGGAAATTATGGGATATAATTGCTACCACGGCGGAATGTTCATCCCATCCGTCTTCTCGATAATCTAGCTTGGGCACAATTGATGCAATTTCTCACCAAGGTTGATCTTTTTACTGTATTGTTTTAAAGTAACCTTTACTGTGTTTGTAATAAAATTTATTTCTTTACAGGGATAAGCAGGTAGGTAAACATTTCTCTGTCAGTATTTCACCTCATATTTTGGGGGAATGGGCCAATAGTGGTAGGCAGGAATGGGTGGTCGGGATGTTATTATGACCAACTAGTTCATGTTTTTCTTTGTTTCCTTACTTTTTAGCTCTACAATTCTGAGGCGATGCTAGTATTTAGCAGTTAAATATATTCCAATAGACATTAAACAAAATGCAACTACTCCACATTCCATGAAGGAGAAATCCTTGAACCACGCAAACAGAGCCTTGCCCATAAAACCAGCCAAGAACCATGCTCATAATGTCTGGCATAAAAAGGTCCCCCATAAATCAAATTGCGGTGAACAAAAGTGAGCGTGACTTATGAACTTTTTTATTTACATAATGAGATCAGCGATCCACAACAGAGATTTCCCCTCACTACCGAAGTTCTACTGGCAGCTCCACCACAACTGCCAGAGGTGATTTCTAGGGATACAGGTGGTTTGTGGGGATATCAAAGCAAACGAGTGGTGGGAACTAGGCTGAACCAAAAGGAGTGGGAGGAGGGGTGATGGACTGTACCACCTGTTTTTTTAGGTTTAAGAAGTGGTGATCTCTGGATGTCAGCTCCACAGACACGAATGTCCCTCTAAGCCACAACAGATAATGTGGCACATAGAAGTGGCTTGTTTCGTGTGATTTACCTCTTTGTGTATTGAAAGGGTTAAAAAGCTAGAAAAGCTCCAAAACTGTGACCAAACTACTATTCGCACAACTGTCGCCATGCAAGAGTGCCTGTGAGAACTGGCCTGTATGAAGGCAGTGAACTCCCTACCTGAGAACTGGCCTGTAGGAAGGTAGTGAACTCCCTACCTGAGAACTGGCCTGTAGGAAGGCAGTGAACTCCCTACCTGAGAACTGGTCTGTAGGAAGGTAGTGGACTCTATACCTGAGAACTGGCCTGTAGGAAGGTAGTGGACTCTATACCTGAGAACTGGCCTGTAGGAAGGTAGTGGACTCTATACCTGAGAACTGGCCTGTAGGAAGGCAGTGAACTCCCTACCTGAGAACTGGTCTGTAGGAAGGTAGTGGACTCTATACCTGAGAACTGGCCTGTAGGAAGGTAGTGGACTCTATACCTGAGAACTGGTCTGTAGGAAGGCAGTGAACTCCCTACCTGAGAACTGGTCTGTAGGAAGGTAGTGGACTCTATACCTGAGAACTGGCCTGTAGGAAGGTAGTGGACTCTATACCTGAGAACTGGCCTGTAGGAAGGTAGTGGACTCTATACCTGAGAACTGGCCTGTAGGAAGGCAGTGAACTCCCTACCTGAGAACTGGTCTGTAGGAAGGTAGTGGACTCTATACCTGAGAACTGGCCTGTAGGAAGGTAGTGGACTCTATACCTGAGAACTGGCCTGTAGGAAGGTAGTGGACTCTATACCTGAGAACTGGCCTGTAGGAAGGCAGTGAACTCCCTACCTGAGAACTGGTCTGTAGGAAGGTAGTGGACTCTATACCTGAGAACTGGCCTGTAGGAAGGTAGTGGACTCTATACCTGAGAACTGGCCTGTAGGAAGGTAGTGGACTCTATACCTGAGAACTGGCCTGTAGGAAGGTAGTGGACTCTATACCTGAGAACTGGCCTGTAGGAAGGTAGTGAACTCTATACATGAGAACTGGCCTGTAGGAAGGTAGTGGACTCTATACCTGAGAACTGGCCTGTAGGAAGGTAGTGAACTCTATACCTGAGAACTGGCCTGTAGGAAGGTAGTGGACTCTATACATGAGAACTGGCCTGTAGGAAGGTAGTGGACTCTATACCTGAGAACTGGCCTGTAGGAATGCAGTGGACTCTATACATGAGAACTGGCCTGTATGAAGGTAGTGAACTCTATACCTGAGAACTGGCCTGTATGAAGGCAGTGAAATCTATACCTGAGAACTGGCCTGTATGAAGGTAGTGAACTCTATACCTGAGAACTGGCCTGTATGAAGGCAGTGAAATCTATACCTGAGAACTGGCCTGTATGAAGGCAGTGAACTCTGTACCTGCTTCATAACAGGTTTAATGAGAGAGTTACAAGCTGCCAGATGGACAGTGACAACATTGGCATCATGTTTCGGAGTCCCCTGCTGGCGTGCTCACGTCCAACGACCTTGTGGTGGCGGTGGAGCATGACAGCGAGAGAGGAGACACCAGATTTGGACAGACCTGTCACTTGTCCCTGCTCCTGTTATTCAAAGACACTGCTGTCTCTTTCTCTCTCTCTCTCTCTCTCTCTCTCTCTCTCTCTCTCTCTCTCTCTCTCTCTTTCTTTCTTCTCTCTCTCTCTTTCTTTCTTCTCACTCTCTCTCTCTCTCGCTCGTTCTCACTCTCTCTCATCCCTCTGTCTCTCTCATCTCTCTCTCTGGATACACTCTCTCTCTCTCTCTCTTGAAAGTACACGTGTCACTGTTCGTAACTCAGTTGGGAAAGCGTTTTTTCCCAGTAGTCTGAATTAGTTGTTTAGTATTTATAGGTGTGGCTTTAAATGAACAGAGATATGTCTATGAGAAAATTAGGTGAGAGAGGACAAATAAGAAGTGCAGAGTACCAGTGAGAAGGATGAGAATTGAACAGAGTAGAAGAGAAAAGGCAGTAAGCGAGACTCTCTCTCCTGTTCCACCACCAGGCCTGGACAAGCTCTCCAAGCAGTGTTAAACTACAGCCAGCCATCTTGTTGATCTCCTAAACAAATCAATCAGGGCCTGCCAGCCCGCAATAATTGAATTACCCAAATGGGACTGGAGGGGTTCACATGGCCAAGCCTGCACATAATCGGCAATAGGGTGTGCAGCCTGTGGCCACGGGCACTTTCTGGAATTAATCCTCTTTCTGTGCCAGACCCCTCCACTCCCTTACCCTCACTCCCTCCCTCTCTCCCTCTCTCCTTTGTCATCTCCCTCTCTCTTTTGTCCTAATACACTAGCGTGTGTTTGACTGTCTAAAACCCCCATCACTTCCCCCCATTCCTCTAGTGATGATGTTGTGTAGTGGTGGTGAGGTGGTTGTCTGAGGGGAGTTGAGAGAGGCATGTCTTGGAAAGGGACATATTTTTGGATGAGCCAGGCTATTTGGGTATATTTGGGAGTAGGAGCCTCAGGTTTTGTAGTAGTATCAATACAACATAGTTGTGTCTAGGCCCAGAGCATCTCAACACCACTAGTTTCAACTAGCTGTCTCATTTATAACTGGTTCAGCAGTGACAAACTGTTCAATGGTCGACCAATAGATTCTATGACTAATCAGCCATGAACATGGCCCTTTAAATGCATGGTAAGGCAAGCACGTCCTTTTCCCTAATGAGATTGAACAAAGTAGACGTGCTCCCCGGAAAACTTTATTACTGTCGTTATTGTTGTGCTTGTGACAAGGCTTCACAGCTGGAGAGGGTTCGTGGCGTGCCGCAAATCCTGCTGGAAGTGAGCTTTAGTGACGTGTTTCAGGGGCATTTTGCTAGTGTCACTGTAAATTGCTGTTTATCTTAAAAATATATGGCAGGTCTCTATCTGTAAGCCCCCTTTGTGTGGCCATGTGGAGCTTTGTGCACATAGCCACTTGCTGGCACGAGATAGTTTTTATTAGCTTTTATTATTTTGTGTTATTTTTTTTCTGTCTTAAAACGCCAATGGCCATGCACACACTGCCAACTACAGTCTGCCAGGCGGCTGGCAGGGTTCTAGGAGTGCAATTATACAAAATACACAGAAAATAGTCATTAAAAACCCAAAGACTAAGGGGAAGGAGGGAAGGGATGGGGTGGTGTGTCAGGGAAGGGGGGTGGATAGAAACTGAACATCAAAGACATTTTGTTTGGATTCCAGCATGTTAATAAGAGCTTTAGGCCCTATTGTCTTTAACGACGGTACCCTCAGTTGGCCAGGGACTGCCTGGTCAAAAATACTGAAATTACCAATGTATTATATTGAAGAAGAGGGGAAAGCATAGAGACTGTCTTTGTCACAGTGGATTCATGCGAATGGTTTTTGAATAGAAATTATAACCATTGTATACAATAATGACGTTCTTTGGCACAGGCAGACACAATTTGAGCAGACTTACCCAACAGAAAGGAAGTGCATGAAATATATAGCACCAATGCAATGAGAAACCATTGATTAGTTTGACAAGATATTTCCAGCTCTGTTCCAGGAAGTGAATTTACAATAAAGTGACTGACAGATGGAGGGAGGGAGAAAAGCGACTTGAAATAGAATCAAGTCGGTATTTTGCCTGCTCTTCCCAGCTTAAGGACTCTGTACTCGTCAGATGTACTTTGAAATAATGACTGCAAATATGTAATGAAGTCATTCCAGGCTCTAGAACCAGCTGATGGCACCTGGCAAAGAGTCTTACTTAAAGTAGTGAAGCGCAGATAAAACACACACACTCACTCAAAGTCGCTCCTCGAACTGAAAAACTCAATCCACGGGAGCCTCTCGTTGATTTTAATTAGTGTATAATTAATTAGACTTTGCTGATTTGTGTAGTCATCTTGAGATTCTCTCACTTTGAATCAGTGAGGTTTTACATGTACAATCAATAATACTAATTGATTGTTTGTGTGTGCTTGGGAAAGGTTAAGAATTCATGTTTCAGTTGGCATCGGTAGCTATTAGGTAGAAAATGATTTTAGTTCAATTCGTTTTGGTATAGGAACTCTCAGAGAAATATAGAAATTAATACAACTGTCCTGTGTGGCTCAGCTGGTAGAGCATGGTGCGTTCATCAGTAGGGTTGTGGGTTCGATTCCCATGGGGAACCAGTGTGAAAATGCATGCGCTCTACTGTAAGTTGCTCTGAATAAGAGTGACAGGAATGTCAAATACATATTTGCTTTTGTTAAAGCACTTCATTAACCAGAGGGGCAGAGATCTACGGTCACAGGAAGAGAATGTCTTTCCCTATGTAATCACCCCATCTGCAGTAGAACCCATAGGATAACCTTTTGGTTCCAGGTAGAACCCTTTTGTGTTCCATGTAGAAGCCTTTCCACATAGGGTTCTACATGGAACCCAAAAGAGTCCTACCTACAACCATAAAGGGTTCTACCTGGAACCATAAAGGGTTCTACCTGGAACCATAAAGGGTTCTACCTGGAACCAAAAAGGGTTCTCCTATGGGGGCAGCTGCAGAAACCTTTGGACCCTTTTTTCTCTAAGAGTTTATGGTTTATTTAACCCAAGTGCTTTATGGAGCCATCAAATAGCTGAAAGATGCCAGAACTGAGGATGCAGAGCTGCTACTGGCAGACGTTTTTCTGGAACTGTCTCTTCCCAGAGTTGGACTTCACATGGTTCTTATTCAACAGCCTCCCTGCTGTTCAACCGAGGAGACCTTTGACCGCGCTCCAGCCCACCTGCGGCGCTCTGGCACTCGCTGTGCCAAGCGTACATCAAACAGATCCATGTCAGGTCCACCACCTGCGTTCATGCAGGTAGACGGTTTCAGTTTGCTGGACGTGAGCACCATGCCAGATAGGACTCCCCATTGGGCATGAGATGAGCCAATCTGAGGTGTTGGAGGGAAAGAGAGAGGAGAAGGAAAAATAAAGAAGAGAATTCTAAATGAATCTAGTTTCATAGTCTATTCTTACGCTCTGCACATTCTCTGAGCTAGAGATCCTATTTGGACATTGAAGCAGGCTGTCAGAGTAGAGGAAGTAGTATAACACATAACTGATTATAGGGACCTGTTTACACCTGAGTGTTAGGGGCACTTTAACGTATTGGCTTTCTGCAATGATATGTCTGTGGTGTAGTTTCTGGCAAAGGAGCGCAGGCCCAGTGGCGTATTGATGTGCCTTGGCTAAACTTTAACGAGCGCCGGTGCTCTGTTTGTCAGCAAGGCAGGGACGGCAATCTGTCAGTGGGCCGAGCCAGGCAGAAACCCTAATGTTATCATCGTCACGCGTTAACAAGGAATCATCTGACACCCATAGTTTTACTTCCGTTTTCCATCCACATTATTCTCCAAACGGTTTACTGTGTTAGATTGAGCCAGTCTCACGCTTCAGTTCCCAATATTAAGACTTGAAGATGAACCTGAGCTTAGCATGTCCTCTTTTACCTGTCGTGTACTAAGGTTCAAGGTATATCTTTAGTGACTGATCTCACTAGTTAGGGTTCCATCCAATTAGCGACAGTTTTTCACGTGAATATTTAACAAATGTGTATACAAAAATATGCACATTATGCCACAAGGTGTTTCCATCAAACTGACTTGTTGCGGATGAATTGCTGTGTGTGATGACATAGAGCACATCAAAACACTTTTCTGGGGGCTTAGGTTTCTATGTACCGAATAAAAAGCAGAAGTTCAACGTGTTTTCATCGCATTAACAACTCTACCGATGGTGTAGTGGCATATTTTCTCTATTCCATCCAATAAATATGACCACTGCCCTGGCGAGAGAGGGGCTATTTCGGACACACGCTCACTGCAGGCTTTACTGCACGTCCGCAGAGATGATGGCAGTGTGGCACTTCGGATTGCAAGTTTACAAACAAAAGGATGCTTCTTTTTTCAAGCATATAAGACTTACAGACTTTCTAATATAAAAGATGAGAAAACGAAAATGTTCCTTATAACTCCTCTAATCCTAATACCTTATAAGTGCAATAAATTAAGCCTATTGTGTGCAGTAAATTCAAGATATCATATGAGTAAGTGCGAGCAAGTGCAGTCAAAAAAGTATACCGCTCCCCCACCTAATCAAGACTCCTCGTAGGCCCGACTTCCTCCCTCAAATAACCTTTCCTCCTCCTGTACCCACCGGCCACACAGAGTTTATTCATCTCCAATAATGGCTTCACACTAATAAGTCAACTGATAATGCTCTGGTTATTGTATACAAATACAAATGAGATTTTTGGCTTTCACATTCCGGACCCTAATTGTAAAATGCATAATCTATTACCTAAATATTTTATCCCAAAAGATGCTGCGATTAAATAATATGGAAAAGAGCAATATCATTTTTATTTGATAATTGCAGCCAAACATCAATCATCATGTCACCAGCATTCAAATTAAACCCTCAATATTTATTGGAAATTTGCATTAAGCTCATCACCGTTCATCATACAACCACCGTGAAGTTCATCATAACTTATTTTATCTGCCTGTCACGACTTCTACCGAAGTCGAAGCTTCTCCTTGTTCGGCGGTCGACGTCGCCGGTCTTCCAGCCATCATTGATCCATTTTTTATTTTCCATTGGTTTTGTCTTCCTACACACCTGGTTTCAATCCCATTCATTATTTGGTCAGAGATTTTGTCAGAGTTGTGTGTTTAGGTGGCAGGGAAGTCAGGCGCAGGAGAATCAAACTGAGTGTAATGGAGTTATTTAATAATGATAAACTAAACATCCAAACACTAAATGTAACAATAAACAAAGTGGGAACGAGGACCCGTCGCGCACCAATACAAACAACACAACACTGAATAACAAACTATCTCTGACAAAGACATGATGGGAAACAGAGGGTTAAATACACAACAGGTAATGAATGGGATTGAAACAAGGTGTGTAGGAAGACAAGACAAAACCAATGGAAAATAAAAAATGGATCAATGATGGCTAGAAGACCGGTGACGTCGACCGCAGAGCACCGCCCGAACAAGGAGAGGCTTCGACTTCGGTAGAAGTCGTGACACTGCCTTAATGTTTTTTCCACATCGTAGTGGTAGTAGCCTACAACAAAGCATATCCTGGCATGAAGTTTACTTCGCCATGATGGTTTATTATATCAATATTTGTTAAAGGAATTTCCATTGCAATTGTCACATAATTAATTTTACAGACACAAAAAGATTCCACCACGTCGAACGAACCAATTATCCGTCAACGTTTATCAAAATGTACCCACACTTCCTGTTTCCATCACACATGCTGTGATTTTTATTTGTTTTAATATGTTGTGACTTTTACCTGCATTAACACTGTGGATTGAAACGTGGTTAATGTTAGCTATTATTTCCGCGGTGGGGCTGCAGCGAGTATAGAGATGCTGTGCTAAGCAGAGCACTTCAGGACATGAACTGATGAACCATTTGTCTGAAGATCTGCTAATGACCCCCTACACTCCTTCAGTGAATTCAATGTGTCGATCCACATTCAATCTTAGCCTCTCAGCAGCCTGTCTATCACACCTCTGGCACACCTGGGTGTTTGAGGAGAACAACATTTCCGAGTATCCTTTCCATCCACATTTAACAGCAAATGTATACTTTTCACAAATGTAATTATTATAATTTTGTTCATGGGTTAGCAAAGCTAGGGTGGGACGCTGCTTGTCACAGCAGTATGCATTAGTATTAGGAGAAACATTTCTATGTATTTAACCCTCTGAGGATTGTATGAGGAATACTTTCCATTAAAAAGGTTTCTGACTCTCCTGCCATTATGGAATTAGTAATACTGTTATTCCCCTCCCTCTTCTTCTCTTTCTCTCTCTCTGTCTCTCTCTCCTTGTATTTGTCGGGTGTTGTCTTTCCCAGGCGCCCTGCAGATTGAGAACAGCGAGGAAACAGACCAGGGGAAGTACGAGTGTGTGGCGTCTAACGTGGAAGGCGTGCGTTACTCATCCCCTGCTAACCTATATGTGCGAGGTAGGGTGCAACAAGGTGCCGGAGGCCAGAAAACCTTCTACTCCGTTGACAAAAAAATGGCTGCCAGGGGGAATCTCAGTCTAAGTGCACTACGAAGTCAAATGTTAACAAATGGTGACCAGGGGGGAAATACAAGTCCTTAACTTAAAATAGGGCACTATTGTGTAGAAAAATCTGACTTAATAATATAATTATTGTGGCATTGATACCAGTATTGTTCCCCGTAAATGTTCATTTAACTCGCTGTGATGGTGGAGGGTGTTGAACTGTATCCCGCCAACTAACCCTCCCCGTTAAAATGTTTAGTTCAAATTGGTATCTTTTACTCTTGATATGCTCCCTCTCTGAAAGCCCCATCTACCCTAAATAGCAAATACAACATAGAAAAGGGATGCTTTTATGACCAGCAAGTACGTGGTCAGTCATTTGTCAAGTACGTGTGTGAAAGTTGTAGTAGGCTTTTAAATGTGTTTGCTGTAAATCGCCCATGTGATTACATTTTCAGGCACAGGAATATGACGGTAAGTCCGATTTTGATTGGGTCGCAAAGCCTAGTGCAGACCAATCAAAATGTCAACCCCAGTCTTCCTTTCAGATGGAGAAAAAAGGTTTTGAACTGCAGTAAGATGCCTACAGCACCGCTATGGTAGAAACAATGACTTGTTCTCTACTTGTTCTTCTTTTATCCATTGATAAAATTCCCACATTTCTTATTTTGGGCTAGGGTTCTGAAATTGTGAAGAAATGAAGAACAATGAATCTGACGAAACATTTCAGTTTCTTACAAAACAGGCGATGAAGACAAAAGTTACACCCTACCACTAACTCTAAAAGACAATGAATCTGACGAAACATTTCAGTTTCTTACAAAACAGGCGATGAAGACAAAAGTTACACCCTACCACTAACTCTAAAAGACAATGAATCTGACGAAACATTTCAGTTTCTTACAAAACAGGCGATGAAGACAAAAGTTACACCCTACCACTAACTCTAAAAGACAATGAATCTGACGAAACATTTCAGTTTCTTACAAAACAGGCGATGAAGACAAAAGTTACACCCTACCACTAACTCTAAAAGACAATGAATCTGACGAAACATTTCAGTTTCTTACAAAACAGGCGATGAAGACAAAAGTTACACCCTACCACTAACTCTAAAAGACAATGAATCTGACGAAACATTTCAGTTTCTTACAAAACAGGCGATGAAGACAAAAGTTACAGCCTACCACTAACTCTAAAAGACAATGAATCCCTGTCGAGGCAGATGCATCTTCAGACATGTGTTATTTATTTTGTGCATATTTAAAAAGATGGCTTACATATCTGCTCAGTTTGTACCGGCAGTGTACCAGATAACTTTGTTCCCACTAAATAATTCACAAGTCTTACATTAGAAAATGGGTCAGGGAGTTGCCTTTTCATTATTGCTGTTACTAATGCCATATTACCACTCCTCTATAAGTATTATTATTTAAACTTTATTTAACTAGGCAAGTCAGTTAAGAACAAATTATTATTTACAATGACGGCCTACACCGGCCAAACCCTGATGACGCCGGGCCAATTGTGCGCCGCCCAATGGAACTCCCAATCACGGCCGGTTGAGATACAGCCTGATTTCTAGCACTGAGATGCAGTGCCTTAGACCGCTGCACCACTCGGGAGCCCTATTAAAAGGTCCATCTTAAAGCTTTTGTATATTCTCAGACAGTAGTTTTGAAAGTAGTGCTCACGAACCAAAATGGCTCCCCGAAAAATTGTGCACAATTGTGTACTACGTCATCCATTTTATATGATATGTTACGTCCTGCAAAAAAAAACCAATATGTTAAGAATTGTTAAGTGCTTAAGATACCGGACTGCATCTCTAAGTGGCCATGCAGTCTTTGTGATTCTTTGGTACTCGGAGTCAAGCAGCGTATGTCCTCTGTGGCAGAATAAAAGACCCACTGGTGTGATAAACAAACCTGTATTGGGAACGTTGTGTAACCTATAATGTATAGAAGAGTTCTATAGTCAAAATGGACATCGTGTCCTCAGACCAAGCTTAGTTCCGGTAACTGAGGCGATTCCCAAAAGCAACAGTACCTTTTTATTTTCCTAAAAGCCCAGGACGGTCAGTACAGAAGACCGAGATGTATCCACACATGTTATTTGTGATTGTATCAACTGTCTCTTTTTGTTTTTAATTTATATATCAATCAATTCTAATATTTGATGTTGACTAGTATGTTTTTGTTCACAAATCAAATTGCACTTGAAATTAGCAGCTCCAGTAGGGATCAAACCTCAGGTGAACATTACACAATATCAGTATTTGCAGTAGTTGTTTAGAAGACTGTAGCCACAGACCTGTCCTTTGTCAAAACGTCACGTTTTGACTTGTTCATAGCCACCTGGTTGAAGTAAAATATATTTTATACTGTAGCTGCTAATTTAAGCACAAATTGTGTCCTATTGGTTATTTAATTTTTACCTTGGGTTGTTTCATTGGTTTTCATTATTTTCTCTGTATTTTCTTTCCTTCTCTAATGAAAGCAAATATGCCCACCATGGGTGGCTAAGGAGCTTGTGAATTTTTATAATGATGATACGCTTGATTTGACTCCAGTGGTGGCCCACTTTTCCTAACAGGCAACAGCGCGGCCACTGGGGTGAATCTGATTTGTTTTTGGGTCAAATCTTATTTAAGTGGCCAGGCAAGATTCGTAAAGACGGCTGTCACTGATAGCAGAGACAGAGAGCCGAGGAAAAACCAAAGAGAAATGTAGCTGCAGCTAAACGCCTTGAGGTGGCTTTTTTTACTCTCTCTCTGTTTCCCCTATTTTTCTCTTCTCCTCATGTCATTGTGTTCTGCATCAACCCCTTTTCATCCCTCAGAGCTTCGAGAAGGTTGGTGTGTTTTTTCTTTTTCACTTTTTTTACCCACATATAACAAAAAAAAAATGTTGAAAATTTGAAATCTATTTATCTATTACAAAGCTCGATTCATTACTAATTTGAAGAAATTCTAAACAAATTATTTAAAAACTGCTAAATATTTCTGATGGACAATTTTCTTTATTCTTATTCAAAAGAAGAAATGATTCAAACAAACCTGTTTAGTTCGGGTTTTGTTTCTTTTAAGTTTGCATTGTGGGGCCTTTTCTCGTTGGTATCCTTTGGTATTGCTTCTGCTCTGAAAGCTTTCTTGCACTTGTTGTCATGGAAACGTACCACTTGGAAATAACAGGGCCTGATGCATGATGGGAGAATGTAACTAAGCTTGCATGCCTGAACAGAATTCCTTTGGCCGTTGTCTTTTCTTTGTGCATTCTTTCCTGTTTTTTTGTTGTTGTTTTTTTTGCCAATTTGTTTCACTCTCTCTACTTCTTCTGCTACCCACACACTGTTTACCTAATTGACACCTTAGTTTGCTTGTTCTTTTCATTACTCCTTTTTGTGTGGTGGTGTTGGTGTTTGTTCTATTGTTTTGTTGTGTTTTTTAACTTCCAAAAAATTGTTAGTTGTGGTTATTTTGTTTGTGGTCAGGTTTTTTTTCTTAGTTAAAGTTGTTGCTTATTGAATCCCTTTATGATGTAATAATAAGTGTGAACAGAGCCAGTGTTCCTGTCATCTTGCTTATAACAATCCATTATTGAACATTAGACCTGATTGGGCTAGATTGGGTTTCAGTGGAGATTTCCAGATGCCTTTTACAGTATCACGAAGGGTTCTGCATGGGTTTTTTATTTTCCAATGAAGGCAATCAGACACATTTGGTTTGTCGCCTGACTGCTGCCTGTCCTTCAGCATTCGGCAGACTCAATCAAACTCTGCTTTATTATTCGTTTTGTCGTCTTTTCAGCATGTCTGAATTGATTTTCAGATTGATGCAAGGCATGGCAATTTAAGGTTCTCAAATTGGACATAAACAAATACGGAGCGTTTGTTTTTGTTATGTGTTTGCATTATAACCCCTGATCTAATAGCGAGGAGAGAATGACAAATTAATTGCAGACCAATGCAAACTCTGTTTGTTTGCTCGTGTCTAAATTGAGTGTCTTGAATCTAGCTTCCCATCAGCTTTCAAAGGAGTTTTCAACATAAAGTGTAACAGTCGGTGTGTGCTGGTTTTGGAGCAGCAGATTTTTAAATGAATCAGAGACAGATCTGTATTAAATCTCATGTCACTGACTGCAGTGAACTTGCCTGTAAATTTTACAGCTCCAGAGTGCTTATGAATACATTACATAGATTTTGGGCAAGAGCCGGGTTGTTGGGAGACGGAAATACATGAGGTTCAACAAGTTTGTTCGATCAGGCATATCACTCATTCAGGCAGAAGAGATGGCAGACTTGCTCACGGACTTCCCCTATCTGTCTCCTCTGAGAGCTATGATGTTTTTACATTTTCTGCACATTAGATGTGGATCTCCTGAGGATTAGGCCCAAGAATACGAGCTCTGTCTCTCTGTAAAGTGGCCCTGCTGGGTTTGCGAAAAGCAGGTCCAGACCCACTTTGCGTTCCAACTGCAACAATATAGTCCCTTTAATAATTGCCACAGAGTGGAGGGCTGCACTCTCCCCTGGTCATGTGTAACCATGCAGGCCGGCATTTACTGTAGGCTGCATCAGAGAGACATAGGTCACCTCTCTGCCTGTACGCTCGCCAACTCAGAAAAGGGGAAGAATAAATAATGAAAAACTTCGCCATGCCTCCCAGGACTTGGGATTTTGTTGCCATTAGTTTTAAGTTTCCTAGTTTAGTGTTGGTATTCACAAAGGCCTTTAGTGGCTGCTGATAGGACCTGGTCCGGTACTGCCCACTATTTTAGACAAACCTGATGACGTACCGTACCCCTCCCCTCAACCTAACACTACTGTGGGCAGTGGAACCAACAAGTTGTAGTTGAGGCATTAATGACATCTCACAATAGTTGCCCCATACACTGCTGTGGGCAGTAGAACCAACAGGTTGTAGTTTAGGCATTAATGACATCTCACAATAGTTGCCCCATACACTGCTGTGGGCAGTAGAACCAACAGGTTGTAGTTGAGGCATTAATGACATCTCACAATAGTTGCCCCATACACTGCTGTGGGCAGTAGAACCAACAGGTTGTAGTTGAGGCATTAATGACATCTCACAATAGTTGCCCCATACACTGCTGTGGGCAGTAGAACCAACAGGTTGTAGTTGAGGCATTAATGACATCTCACAATAGTTGCCCCATACACTGATGTGGGCAGTAGAACCAACAGGTTGTAGTTGAGGCATTAATGACATCTCACAATAGTTGCCCCATACACTTCTCAACATCTGTGCTCTCCTTTTGTGTCTCTTCTCTCCTCGCCTGTTTCAACTAAGCCACCACTGCCGTAGAAATCCTCCGTCTCAACTTCGTTCAGCGACACAGTTCATTAGGCAAATGTACATAATCATCTCTTTTGAGCCCTCACTCGTCTCAGACACAAATGAGGGGTTTGTCGGCTCCCACTGTACCTTGCACCAATTAGTGAGAAATAGACACTCTATTAGCAATTGTACCAATTGATGCCTTGAATACCGGAGGGTCGATATTCTCCCATTGTTGTCCTCTCAGAGTAGAGTCCTCAAACTATGACATGATCCCACTGAAGGAAATATAACAAGTGAGCCCAGAAGACTTAGCCGATGATTCAATTTTGTTCGTTTTTTTTTTTTTTTGCAGACCTATATTGATATCAACATATTAATAATGTAGTTGGTCTGTAGTTAGTGTCTGGAGAAATTGAAGAAAAACTTTATCCACATTGTCGATGATGCAGAAACACTGTGCCGTGCTGATGACTGCATGTGAATGTTGCAGTCCTACTATGATGCCTGCCTTGTTTTGAATGTGCTTGCATGTCCTGCTGTGCATTTCTGTTTAACTGTTGGGAAAGAAAGCTAGATTACACCTTATTTTCTCACTGGCCATTGTGGAAGCCAGCCATTTTTGTTTAAAGGAGTCCTGGAGATGATATCCCCCCTTAAAACCACATACATATATCTGTATCCTTGGAGTCCTGTGTAAATTAAGAAATGCGTATTTTGCAGCACAAAACAGGGATCAATTTACTCCCAGTTATGGACCTAATTTCTATAGTCTTTCCAATCTGACTAATTCACGGCCAAGTTGAGACGTATCTGCATTATATTTTGGCTGCTTGTCTTCCATCTGTAAGACGATGGAATAGTCAGGCACTATAAAATCTTCTGAACCTCATGTTTGCTATTATCAGATATCCAGCCAGGATTTCTGTCAGTATCCCTCATGTAATAATCTCCATTTTGATGAGCCAGCCATAGAGACTATTTAGCATTGCTTCAGCCAAGGTGTAGGCAGCCCCATGTGGTTTCTATGTAAATGTGCTCGGTCTTGCTCCCCGCTTGTAACTTCAGAATCTCCATATCACGCCTGTGTCCTCAGGCACCGAGAGGGTGTAATCTCAGCTTCAAGGTGACACTAAAGGCCACACATTATTTTGGCTTCCCCCCCCCTTCTTCATTTTGGGGCAGGACAAACTGCCTCACCAAAATGGCCGATAATGTCCGATGCCTTCTGACCTCCATTTTGTCACTGAACTCTGGCCCCACTTAGAGTTAGCTCAGTACTCTGGCGTTCTCTCTTGACTGCTTCTTCACCTTTGTCCACTGTAAGACCTTTTGAGTTGTATTTCTCACCACATTGGGGCTTGAAATAGTAGTCCAAATCATTGGTATATTTTGAACACTAGTCACTATGTGCCTGTTGGGCTCCTGGTCTTAGTGAATAAGGAGACGTGTCAATGCAATTGGGATTCTTTATTTCTTTATTTTTATTTCTTGTCGTTGCTAGGTTTGTGTTTCTAAAGAGTAGCATCACAGAGAAAGAGCAGCATTCCCCACATCACACTCTATTGTGAGAGAGAGAGAGAGAGAGAGAGAGAGAGAGAGAGAGAGAGAGCTTACAGTGCCATGTGCATGATAAACCTGTCCACTCCACCCTATCCCATACTCATTTCGTATACAGTACTACATCAAGATAATGGTAGTGGGGTGAGGCATTGACTTGAGATCCAAATGTCAACCAACTGAAACAGCTGTGTCTGCTACTGTCAGCAGCTCCTACCCATTTCAAGATGTATAGGATATAACCAAGCTGCAGTTTATTGTCTGACCTTGAACTAATGATGCTCTGTTTAAACAGATGTCCTGGAGACATTCTGAGGGTAGAACCAATCAGAATTCATCAGAGGCTACATAAATGCATTAGAAGTTAGATGATTTTTCCTTTTACGCATGCTTGAAAGACTTAAAAGGAGATTGTTATACCATTGTTCCGGGGGAGAGACCTATATTTCAGAAAATGTAACAGTAGAACCTTAGAAGTGGTGGGCAAGGGTGAAAGGTAAAAAATAAATAAAAAATTCACTCAACCACCAATGCTCGGTCCATTGTCTGACCTTCGCCCCAAGGGAGAGAACAGGACCGTCAAAACCCAAACTGGTGTACTCTTATTCCAATGTCCGTACAATTAAACCTAGATAGACTTCCCTTGTAAATGTAGTTATTTAATATTCAAGTGTTTCGAATTTGGCAATGGTTTTTAAGTGGCCGTGAGTCCTTCACCTCCCCCCCCCAAAAAAAATACAACTACAGAGCCTTGAGGAACACACCCACACACTGTGATGTTGGCTATACTGTTAAGATTCAATGTTTTTTGTAGAGTTTCATTTGGATTTCCCTTTCTTTGATTTTAAATGTGTCCCACACCATGCTAGATTGTGAATGGCATGCTTGTATGGGCTTGGGTGACATGTTTAGACTGTACTGGTTCTCTTGTGTCGGGCCTTGTTGATCTGTTACTCATGTCATGCCCACACCCATGCGTGTCCATGTAAAGAATGGGCTAACCTTTCACCTTTGTTCTTCAATAAGTACTTTTTGGGGAGAGATTATAGGGCTATGGCCAATACAATAAGTGCACTACAAAACATCTGTCATAAGAGTGACATCATACGTACTAGGACAGAACAGGGGATGATGACAAAAATCCACGACAGTTATGACAACAGATATGACATTGTTCTGACTATCTCCTCTCCTGCCTCCTTAGCAAAGTAATTTCCGTTGATATACGTGGATGGTTGGTTGTGATTCAGTCATGACCTGTTATGAAAGACAATGTTATGCCACCCTTTTGTTAGCGTTGCGATTGCCACTTGTTGTGAATATGGTGCCTACTTTCTTTTCGTTCTTTTCGCAAATAGGAGACAATTTTGGAAATAGTTATTCTTGTCTTAAACTGTCCAGAGGTGTTAAGCTTAATTTGTTGTATTTTTTTTACATAATCCATTTGATTTACCTATTTTACTATAACTAAACACAAAGTAATTCACACAAAAAAAAGTTATCTTGAGGGGAAATGTGTAGTAACCAGGACTTACGGCCACATCATGTGAATAGAGCACCTTGACCTCAAGGTCGGGTTTTGACACGCTTGTCTACAGTAGCAATTGACATTGTCAGTGAGTTCCAGGGGGTTTTCTAAGGTACTCTGGAAGAGCACTGGTGTGGGTGTTTGGGATAATATGATTATCACCCAACGGAGACGATACTCATGTCAGTGAATGCATTATTCATTTATTTTTACACTTACTGTAAAAAGGGAGATACCTCCGTGATTCTGTGACCAATCAATTGCGGTAGATTCTACAGTTCAGATTCTGAGAAGTAGAGATAAACATTTCTTGGATGTCTCCTTGTGCACAGGCTTGGTTTATGTATTAAAGATCACAGCTCAGAGTTACTTTATTGAAATGCACGCTCGGTGGTGTACACAAACAGGTAAATCCTTTTAGAGGAAGTGTGCTGTAAGCTTGAATGGTGCTCTCCCTCGTGGAAAAACAGTCAAGGTTATCCGATACTATGATTGAATGAATCCCATTTGAATCGACACGGTGTGTTAGGAATGCCATTTTTCCTCTCTACCCCATCCTCCCCCCTTAACCTTAATGCACCCCTGGTTTTTGTTGGCAACAAGCCTGGAGATGGGGGGGGCAGTTGAATCTCTGATTTGAAGCCCCAGTGTGTGAGACCTCAAACCCACTTTGAGACATGTTTTTATTTACTTTGGCCAGAATCAGTCTCTTTACCCTCTCCTCCTACCTTCCCCCTACCCTCTCTCCTCCTACCTTCCCCCTACCCTCTCTCCTCCTACCTTCCCCTACCCTCTCTCCTCCTACCTTCCCCCTACCCTCTCTCCTCCTACCTTCCCCTTACCCTCTCTCCTCCTATCTTCCCCCTACCCTCTCTCCTCCTACCTTCCCCCTACCCTCTCTCCTCCTACCTTCCCCCTACCCTCTCTCCTCCTACCTTCCCCTTACCCTCTCTCCTCCTACCTTCCCCCTACCCTCTCTTCCTATCTTCCCCCTACCCTCTCTCCTCCTACTTTCCCCCTACCCTCTCTCCTCCTATCTTCCCCCTACCCTCTCTCCTCCTACCTTCCCCCTACCCTCTCTCCTCCTATCTTCCCCCTACCCTCTCTCCTCCTACCTTCCCCTACCCTCTCTCCTCCTACCTTCCCCTACCCTCTCTCCTCCTACCTTCCCCTACCCTCTCTCCTCCTATCTTCCCTCTACCCTCTCTCCTCCTACCTTCCCCTACCCTCTCTCCTCCTACCTTCCCCCTGCCCTCTCTCCTCCTACCTTCCCCTACCCTCTTTCCTCCTACCTTCCCCCTACCCTCTCTCCTCCTACCTTCCCCCTACCCTCTCTCCTCCTACCTTTCCCCTACCCTCTTTCCTCCTACCTTTCCCCTACCCTCTCTCCTCCTACCTTCCCCTACCCTCTCTCCTCCTACCTTCCCCCTTCCCTCTCTCCTCCTACCTTCCCCCTTCCCTCTCTCCTCCTACCTTCCCCCTACCCTCTCTCCTCCTACCTTCCCCCTGCCCTCTCTCCTCCTACCTTCCCCATGCCCTCTCTCCTCCTACCTTCCCCTACCCTCTCTCCTCCTACCTTCCCCTACCCTATCTCCTCCTACCTTCCCCTACCCTCTCTCCATCCTTCCTTCCCCTACCCTCTCTCCTTCTACCTTCCCCTACCCTCTCTCCTCCTACCTTCCCCTACCCTCTCCCCTTCTACAGTCCCATCCCCTCCCCTACCCTCTCCCCTTCTACCGTACCCTCCTTCCTTCACCTACCCTACCCCTCCTACCTTCCCCTACCCTCTCCCCTCCTACCTTCCTCTACCATCTCCCCTCCTACCTTACTCTACCATCTCCCCTCCTACCTTCCCTCTCCCCTCCTACCTTCCCTCTCCCCTCCTACCTTCCCCTACCCTCTCCCCTCCTACCTACCCCTACCCTCTCCCCTTTTACCATCACCTCCTCTTCCTACCTTCCCCTACCCTCTCCCCTCCTACCTTCCCCTACCCTCTCCCCTCCTACCTACCCTCTCCCCTCCTACCTTCCCCTACCCTCTCCCCTCTCCCCTTCTACAGTCCCATCCCCTCCCCTACCCTCTCCCCTTCTACCGTACCCTCCTTCCTTCACCTACCCTACCCCTCCTACCTTCCCCTACCCTCTCCCCTCCTACCTTCCTCTACCATCTCCCCTCCTACCTTACTCTACCATCTCCCCTCCTACCTTCCCTCTCCCCTCCTACCTTCCCTCTCCCCTCCTACCTTCCCCTACCCTCTCCCCTCCTACATACCCCTACCCTCTCCCCTTTTACCATCCCCTCCTACCTTCCCCTACCCTCTCCCCTCCTCCCTTCCTCTACCATCTCCCCTCCTACCTTGTTCTACCATCTCCCCTCCTACCTTCCCTAACCCCTCCTACCTTCCACTACCCGCTCTCCTTCTTCTCTCCCCTACCCTCTCCCCTCCTACCTCCCCGCCCCTCCTTCCTATCTCTCCCCATCCTCTACCTTCCCCTACCCTTCCCCTTTCTACCTTCCCCTACCCACTTTTCTCCTACCTTCCCCTACCCTACCCCTCCTACCTTCCCTTACCCTCTCCCCTCCTTCCTTCCCCTACCTCTGCGTACAGTACATTATCTTGCCCATCAGTGTCTTGTTTGTCTGTTCCTTCAATCTGCAGTCTTGTTGCTCCGGTCTGTTCTGTTCTGCCTCGTGTCCCATCTCCTTATCCTCCCGGTCTGTCCGTCTGTCTCTAAGTCTGAGTCTCAGCATATTCTCCATCGTTTTAGTTTTTTACTTCTCTCTCTCTCCCTCTGGACCTTTCTTGCATGAGTCCCATAGCCTCATACACAGTGTGTATCTCTCTCACACACACACACACACACACACACACACACACACACACACACACACACACACACACACACACACACACACACACATCACACACATGTAGATATACTATGCATACTCACATAAACACAAATTATTACCCATCCTAATCCTCTCCCCACTAAACACATGATCAACTTTATATGACCATTCCAACTACCCCCAATTCTCTCCCATCCTGGACATCCGTTGTGCTGTACCCCCAGCTCTTCCTCTACCTCCTTTTTCTCCTGTCTTTGATAGTCCCTCTCTAGCTACTACAGCTGTCTCAATATGTCCTCTAATAGACAGACTAGTTGTTCCTCTCTAGCTACTACAGCTGTCTCTATATGTCCTCTAATAGACAGACTAGTTGTTCCTCTCTATACCTATTTTGCTTTACTTCTGCCAGGACTGCAATGTGACAATGTGCCAACTGTCACATTAGGTCACATTGTCTCAAAAAGAAGCTTACACAGCATTGAAATGGGTCCCCCCCCCCCTTCCCTCCCTCCCACCCCTCCTTTTCCTCTCTTTGTCTCTCTCTCTCTCTTTCTTAATTCCTTGCGCGCGTTCTATCCTTTCTCAGATATGTACCGTTTCCTCTCCAATCGTCTTTGTCTGGGCATGCTAGCGACCCTTGAGTTATATTCCTCAATGCATTCTATCTCAATTTTATATCTGGTTTTGTTATGTATTGTTTACTCCTTGATTTACCTCAGTCTATTATGCATGCTGTCTGTGGGACTGATAGCTGCATCTATCAATGGAACCGTGTCAGATCTTCGAAAGGCTTTGTCCAGTGGATCTACCCTAAACCACAAAAATCTGATTAAAGTTTCTCATCTTTAGCCATAGCTTGCAGATACCATTAGGGCTAAGAGCACAAGCCTGTTTATCAATCAGATGCATGTGGCCCCAACTCCAACTATAACCACATCCATAGAATACTATGGGAGAAATGTCCTATTCTTCCTGTGCCATGGGAGGGGCCTATAATGGCCAACTTCCTGGTTTGCTTTGAGTGGCTGAGAGGACAGGAAGTTTCTGTTTACTGTATGGCATCGATCATGCAGTACTCCCTCAAACATTAGACTCTTTCTTCATGGATGTTAACTCCACGTTGTCGAAACATATTCTGTCAGTGGGTCAGTTTTCAAAGATGAGAAACTCCTAATAGATTTTTGTGTCTTTAATTGTGCTGTGATGGGTCAAATTTTGGTCAATGGAACCTTGCTATGAATCGTTGCTTTAATGTCAATCTATATTGTCGTTGAAGCAGTTCTTGTTAGTTCAGTTCCTTCTCATTATTAATATTTTTTTTTTGTTACTTTGGAAAGTGCGTACTAGAGAAACGTACTAGATTTAGTTGAGTTTCAGTTGTCTGTGATTTTCTCTGTGGGTGTAATGGATGCCGTTGAAAGGGTCAATTTTTTATCGGCCTGTCTTGTTACCGCTTTTTCTCTCTCTCTTTTTGACTCCCTCCACCTCATCCCTCCCTCCTCCCTCCTCCCTCCTCCCTCCTCCCTCCTCCCTCCACCTCATCCCTCCCTCCTCCCTCCTCCCCACTCCCAGTCCGCCGTGTGCCCCCTCGCTTTTCTATCCCGCCGACCAGTCACGAGATGATGCCAGGTGGCAGTGTGAACATCACCTGCGTGGCGGTAGGGTCGCCCATGCCGTACGTCAAATGGATGCTCAACTCCGAGGACCTAACGCCCGAAGACGAGATGCCAGTGGGTCGGAATGTTCTGGAGCTCAACAGCGTGCGAGAGTCTGCCAACTATACATGTGTGGCCATGAGCAGTCTGGGCATCATCGAGGCGGTGGCGCAGATCACCGTCAAGTGTAAGGGGGCCGGCACAGAGATTCTTCTAGGCTACTAGTACTACTGCTGTGATTGGGGGAAAAAAACAGCATTGAGATGTGTTATGATGTGGCATCTTAATAATAATTATATGTCTGCATCTGAGTCATTTTAAAAGTCCCTCTTCACTCCCCCCCCCCCCCCTTCTGAACCCCCACAGCCCTGCCCAAGCCTCCAGGCACCCCAATGGTGACCGAGACCACGGCCACCAGTGTCACCATCACCTGGGACTCGGGCAACCCGGACCCAGTGTCCTATTACATCATCCAGTACCGCGCCAAGTCTCCCGACAGCAAGTTTGAGACCATGGACGGCATCACCACTACGCGATACAGCATCGGGGGCCTCTACCCCAACACGGAGTACGAGATCCGCGTCTCGGCCTTTAACACCATCGGCCAGGGTCCCCCCAGTGAGCCGGTGGAGACCCGGACCGGGGAACAAGCCCCGGCCAGTCCGCCCCGCAACATCCAGGCCCGGATCATCTCCCAGAACACCATGATGGTGCGCTGGGACGAGCCAGAGGAGCCCAACGGACAGATCAAAGGGTACCGGGTGTACTACACCATGGACCCGTCCCAGCCCATGAGCCTATGGCAGATCCATAATGTCCAGGATAGCATCATCACCACCATCCAGAGCCTGGTGGCATCTGAGACCTACACCATCCGTGTCCTGGCCTTTACCTCGGTGGGCGACGGGCCCTTCTCCGACCCCATCCACGTCAAAGTGCTGCAAGGAGGTTAGGGTTCTGGGTTCAACCCTTCCTATCAACAATTTCTGTGTGGTTTTACTAGGGTTGAATGTATACCACAAGTGTTCCGTTACGATTTTGTACTGTAGTTGAAAGTCCTTGTAAAAACGAGAGCTCACTGCAATGATCACTGTCACTAATTCCATTTCTCTTTGTCTGTCATAGTCCCCGGACAGCCAACAAAGTTCCAGGTTGGTGCTGTGTCCGACACAAGCATGGAGTTGACCTGGGAACCTGCCTTCCAGAAAGAGGGGATCATCAGCTTTGAACTCCGGTACAAAGAGGGCAGTTTTGGTAGCCAGGTAAGATATGGTTGTTCTTTTGTTAAAAGTGAGCTGTGGGAAGAGTGTTGACCAAACTTTTGCCTTTTAGTACTCATAGAACACACTGTTTGAGGAAAGGTGTTCAGCGAACAAGGTGCAAAAAGGAACAAACATGAGGTACAGTAAGATCCAGTGATATAAAATTTCAGTTAAAAGCCTCACTTTTCTACACCAACAGGTGACCAAAACTTTTGGCCCCACTGCTTCGTACGTCGTTGAGGGTCTGCGGGCGAACACGGAGTACTACTTCTCTCTGGCTGCCATTTCCAACAAAGGCATTGGAGCCTTCACCAACGAAATATCCCAGAAAACCTTGCAAGCCAGTATGTAGCTCTTTTGCTCTCTTCTCCATGTCCTCTGTGTGGGCTGTGGGCGGGCTGATGGGAGTCTGTGGTGCAGGGGTCAACAATGTGTTTGTGTCTTCTGGTGACCTTTAATCATGCATATCTTTTGTGAAGACATGAACTCTCTTCCTGGCTCCAGGCTAGAAGCGTGGAATTAATTGAAGTGTCTCCATTGTTGCCTTGATGTCGAAGTTCTCATCACCTTTGAACTGTGAATGAGTTTTATAGGGATATGCACAGGGTTCAAAGCTGATTCTGTTCTATAATGACTTTCTTGATTCAATACTATGCAGATCATCTATTGACAACATGTGATTTAATGGTTTGGGAACAATGATGATTTCTCCCAAAGACTTCAACCTGACAGAAATAACTTTACTTATTGTTCTTCAGCAGGATAAAAGTTACCTTAGAAATTGTAAAAAGGTGTGATGGTCTTTAACCGTTTTTTACCTTTAGAGTGTATTATTTTCCAACCTGGGTTTATATGTCATGGTGCTAACTATGATGCATTTTATCCTCCATTGTCAAACAAACCAGTCAATGTTTCTCACTTTCTTTATTTTCCTTTCACTGCTGTTTTCCTTTGTCAACAGCAAGTCCACTTTAACCCACATGACTGAGACACAAAACTAAACTCCCCACCCGCTGGGCAAAAAAACTGGTTGAATCAATGTTGTTTCCACGTCATTTTAACCCCCCCAAAAAATCAATGTGATGATGTCGAATCAACGTCAAAAACGAATTGAATTTGCAAAAAGCAATCAACGTAAGGCCAATTTCGATTTGTTTCAAACAACTTTTAACCAAAATCCAATGACATGGTGACAACTCAACCAAATGTAAATCAAAACTACGTTGACGTCTGTGCCCAGTGGGCCGTGACTGCCATGGCTTTCTGCTGAACCATGTGTAGAGAGGGGTGAGGTGGGTGTAGGATTCAGAGGACAGGCAGCAAAACCCTCCAATCAGAAGCCTTCACTGCACCTCATAGGCCCCACATCCTGAATTAATTCCAGCTGATCAACAGCGGCATGTAAAAAAACAAAACAAAAATCCCAGATGCAAGGAACACATCTAAATAATTGAAACAGTGCTTGCTAAAAAAATAACCCCACACAAGTAACATCATGGCGAACAGTATGTGCAGGAGAGTACTGATGGCTTACCTAATCGAATATTCTATGTTGTTTGAGGACTGTAGAGCTGGCAGTATATTACATGTAAGTCTCCAGACTTTCTTAAGGGGTTACGTACTGTATAGAAAGATTTGAGTTTTGTGTTGAGGTTTAATAAGGCGTTCTAATGATCTAAAGTCATGCTGTTGCTAACTGCCTGTAAACACACACAGTCCAGTTTAAAGTGAATGATGGCAGGACCTTGTAGCATTTGGCTTATTTGCATATAGGCCTGCTGTAGCTCTGATTGGCTGTGGCACACCGGTCTGTGTAGACTCCGGTACTGGACAAGACATATGTTGTTATTAGGTTTTATTTACTGCAGTGTCTATTATTTGTCCAAACGCACGGCTATTTCCCCACGTTATATTGCTATAGAATTTTCACAAATGCCTTACTATTCGTCATTCCCAAAATGACCATATCTAAGTTGCTCGCTTGTTAGAAAATGTTTTAAAAAGTGTCATATTCTTCCTTGGGATGTAGATGAACAGATTTGAATAAGATTTCATATTGCTAAAACGCTGTCAGTTCCACTTGAAGGCTTTAATCTCTGAAGAACTCAGATAGTGTAGCTGGATTTGCTTGGATTATGGATGGATCAGGGCAGCCTTTGTGGGGTAGAGGGTAGTAAATTGCGACAGATCAATTGTCCAGATGAATGAGCATTGCTCAAATATGTGCATTCCCTAGCCTTGATCAAATGAGTGTATTAATCATACAGCATCCATGTAATGATAGCCCACACAATTGCATTATCATTTCAGTAATGTACATGGATGTTTAATTTAAGAATAGGTTGGAGTTGTTGTGTCCTCTCTCCGATTCCTAAGGGGTTTACAATGAAGAACTTTGACTGGGGTTGGCCATCAGAAAGCCATGGTAGTGGGAGGAGACCTCTTTTAACACATTTTCTGTCTCTACCAGTGAAACGTGTTGGCTGTGCCCCCTTGTTGGGGGTGTAGGGCTGTGGGATAACCACTTCACATTTATGTTGATAGTGATGGGGGCAGCTACTCAGACAGTGCTGCTGAATCACTGATGGGGCACCAGTTGCATGCAACACTCCATCGTGTCCACTGGTGTTGGCATTCTGTCACTGCATCCACTGGTGTTGGCATTCTGTCACTGCATCCTTGATCAATGGCCACACCAGGCATGGCCCTACCTATATATGTACATCCAACCCCAGCTCTGTTTGTGGGTATCGCTGCCTGTCTGTCTATCTATGTATGTCTTGCATTGTTTTCTAGAACAGTAAGCTGCAAGCGGATTGTATCGGATACACTCCTCTCTGTCTCTGTCTCTCTCTGTCTCTCTGGATACACTCCTCTCTGTCTCTGTCTCTCTGGATACACTCCTCTCTCTCTCTCTCTCTCTCTCTCTCTCTCTCTCCGGATTCTCTCCCCTCTCTCTCCCCTCTCTCTCTCTCTCTCTGGATTCTCTCCCCTCTCTCTCTCTCTCTCGGTATTCTCTCCCCTCTCTCTCTCTCTCTCTACGGATTCTCTCTCTCCGGATTCTCTCTCTCTCTCTCTCTCTCTCTCTGTCTGTCCCTCCATTTCTGTCTCTGTAACTTGTTCCTCTTGTCTGAAATGGAACAAAATCTCTCCTTGGAATGGCTTGACATCACCTTGCTTACTTTGTTTCCTTCCTCTTGTTTCGTTGAGTCAATTTTAGATTTTTTTTTTTGTATTTTGTTCTTCAGGTTTTTCAAAACCATATGGCTCACATTACATCAGGATGCAGCTTGCAAAATGTTTGCTGGCGGTTGGGTTCTAATGTGAACCCAAGTCCAATGCAGCCACCACAACAGCTGCTGCATACACCACTTAGCGATATCATTTCCAAACGTTATCCATTTAACTAGAGTAAGTATCTCCTGGGGTTTCTGCTTGTGCTGAGGGTCTCCTCTTTTCAACCCCTTGAGCTCTGTCGTTAGGGTCCAGGGATATGAGTCACTTTTCTTAGCCAATCGGCTGCTCGTGTACAGCCAGCCACTCCTCTCACAAGTCCCTTCTGAAGTAGGTGTCAGAAAAAGCCAACGGGCTTCACATCGAAGAGGTCAGAAAAGTTACAAACTCGGGCAGTCAAAACAAAGCTGCGTTTCACTCCACATCACAAAAGAACAAAACTAAAAACATGACCTAGTGGATGCATTTGAGGTAAGTGTTTGTTTGGTACAGGTGGTCCAGTCTGCCGTAACCCATAGCAACGACCCCGTGACCTACTTAAGCAATAAGGCCCGAGGGGGTGTGATATATAGCCAATATACCACTGCTAAGGGATGTTCTTAGGCACTAAATAACTTAGATGTCTACTTTCATTATACTTAAATATTCATATCCATACGTGAAATGGTTAAATATTCATATCCATACGTGAAATGGCTAAATATTAATTTCCATACGGGAAATGGTTAAATATTCATATCCATACATGAAATGGGTAAATATTCATATCCATAAATTAAATGGTTAAATATTCACATATGTATATTAAATGGTTAAATATATATATATATATATATATATATATATATATATATATATATATATATATATATATATATATATATATATATATATATTCATATATTCATATATATATATATATATATATATATATATATATATATATATAACCATTTAATATACATATGTGAATATTTAACCATTTAATTTATGGATATGAATATTTACCCATTTCATGTATGGATATGAATATTTAACCTTTCTGCATATATGAATATATGATATATATATATATATATATATATATATATATATATATATATATATATATATATATATATATATATATATATATATCATATATTCATATATGCAGAAAGGTTAAGTATTCATATCCGTACATGAAATGGGTAAATATTAATGTGCATACATGAAATGGTTCAAAATTCATATCCACAAATTAAATGGTTAAATATTCATATCCACACATGAAATGGTTAAATATTCATATCCACACATGAAATGGTTAAATATTCATATACATACGGGAAATGGTTAAATATTCATATCCATAAATTAAATTGTTAAATATGCATATATGTATATTAAATGGTTAAATATTTATATTATATATATATATATATATATATATATATCATATCATATCATATATTCATATATGTATATTAAATGGTTAAATATTCATATCCACACATGAAATGGTTAAATATTCATATCCACACATGAAATGGTTAAATATTCATATACATACGGGAAATGGTTAAATATTCATATCCATAAATTAAATTGTTAAATATGCATATATGTATATTAAATGGTTAAATATTTATATTATATATATATATATATATATATATCATATCATATCATATATTCATATATGTATATTAAATGGTTAAATATTCATATCCACAAATGAAATGGTTAAATACTCATATCCATACGTGAAATGGGTAAATATTCGTATACATAAATTAAATTGTTAAATATTCATACAGATACATGAAATGGTTAAATATTCATATCCACAAATTAAATGGTTTAAATATTAATATCCATATATGAAATGGTTAAATATTCGTATCTACAAATTAAATGGTTAAATATTCGTATCTACAAATTAAATGGTTAAATATTCGTATCCATATATTAAATGGTTAAATATTAATACAACATGTCTGTGGTTTGCTTACTCATACATGTCAGAAAAAGCACAGAAAAGCAGAATTCACTATTAGTCTGCCGTGTAACACACACACACACACACCCTAAAGTGCCTGCGATCTAGAAGACAAAGCTACTCTTCTTTGGCTGTATTGCAGATGTACATAAAGTAAAGTTAAGAGTGTACTGTGTGTCCGTCCATCACAAAAAAAGGCGAAGCCAATCATCAGGTTGTTCCATCCTTAAAACAACCCAGGGATTCTGGGAGGCTGCTTTGAGGCACATGACCGACGCTCTAGACCGCCGGCCCTCATCTCCCTCTTCCTCCCCCTGCTAACAATCCAATTACCTTAGTGTGGCGCTGCTAGATACTGTCATTATAAACACACACCTCATTGGAGCAGCATCAGATTGCTCGCTATACACAACACACACTTGTGCAGGCTACAGTATAATGAGGGAACCTTGTTTACCAGTGGCTGGACTGGGCTTTCTGCTCAAACACATTTAGATGTGTTTGTACTCTAATGACATGTTAGGAAAAAGACCATTAGGACGGGAGACACTACAAAATGGTAGCCGTTACCCATGCGTTACTCGGCAGACTGGACCTCTTTGCCAACCAAGTGAAGTGAAAACGAAAGACAATCCTCTCCTTGTTTCCATTCTGTCTATATTCTCTGGAACAGTGCACATGTCCTCTCAGAGCGTTGACTTTATATTCAGTCCGTGTGGCGTGACCAGGGGCCATTGTCATGGGGACCATTCTGCCACTAAAGACCAGTGAAAACCAACAGCAGAGGAGTTCTCTCCCGACTCCTCACCTACACTTTAGGTTCAAGAAATCAAGAGCTTGGAACTAAAAGGTTCTATCTGCATTTTAGTCAAAATGTAGTTAATGACATTAGCCTTGTTCTGTTCAATGTTTCTCTACCTATATAGTACTCTAAATACCCCCAAATCATCTTGTTAAATTCAAAAGAATGCAAGATTAAAATTGCTGACACCATTCAAACCAATGAGTCTTAAGAACTTTAAAGCCAATTATTTCAAAATCATATTTTGCAGATAGAACCTTATAGTTCTCGAAATCACTTACTGTATTTGATCTGAAATCTGCAATATCTGACTCCAAACAGATCGATTTAACTACATCTAAGTCAACTTATTTTGGGCTAAGAAAAAACATACTGTTCCTGTACTGGTCCTGCAGTCCTATTCTGGTCCAATACTGGTCCTGTACTGGTCCTGTACTGGTCCTGTGGTCCTATACTGGTCCTGTGGTCCTATGTTGGTCCTGTACTGGTCCTGTTCTGGTCCTATACTGGTCCTGTGGTCCTATACTGGTCCTGTTCTGGATCTATACTGGTCCTGTGGTCCTGTACTGGTCCTGTGGTCCTGTACTGGCCCCATATTGGTCTTGTTGTCCTATATTGGTCCTATTGTCCTATATTGGTCCTCTGGGCAGCTATGTTCCCCAGTCAGATTTATGGCCCCTGGGATACGCTGCCCCAGTCAGACAAGGTTGAGACACCTATGAGACAACCGTTAAGAAGCGGCCGCGGAGGGTCCACACACCAGAGACCGGGAGCTCCCCATATCTCCCTCAACAAGAGACACAGTAACGGGGGCCGGCTGGACCCCCGGGTGGGTGTTTTTACGGGAGGTTTGCAGAGGGGAGAGTGAAGGGCCCTAGGATGAAAGATAAGAATCCCATTTCATAGCGTCAGAATTTATTTGGGGCTTTGCCGTGGAGCTATAGGGAGACCTCTGGAGTGTCAGGCTTTGTTACACATTTAGATTTTACCTTGAAGCTGACAGCAACCAGTGGAGTGTTATCGCTCAAATTAAAGTGGCAGATTCTAAATCCCCGCATTTAGTCCCCTACTTACTGTAATTGCTGAAGGTTTTTATATATTGGAATATTTGTCGAACGTGGCCATTAGGCATGGAGGTCGGATTAATTCCATAATGGTGACAAATACTACTCTGGCATTGAGGAAGAAAATACAACAAAACAGGCACATTGTGTAATCACACTCACTGACTGAATGCGACAGCAATTTGATCCGTGGCGGTCATTGATTGACTAGCCGCAGACTTATGACTTGTGGACCAGCTTGTGTTGGAAGCGGGCACTATTGAAGCAGGTGGGGGTTTGCAGTCAATTATAAAGCCTCTACCAGCCCAAACCCCATCTTCCCAAGCTTCCATTCACATTATAGCAGACTTACAATCTGGTGGCGATATCTCCACAGACATGACTAATGATGTGCCAAATCAACATAGCTTTCATACAGGCTTTTAAAATGTACTTCAAAAGACCTACCGGAAGTGAAGCATTACCAGAGTTCCATCTTGTAATTCTAGTGTTTGTTTTTAGTCCCATCCTCAACCCCTCCCATCTATCTCTGGAGACCATCCAGTTTTGATTTCTATTTGCCATATATTTTTCAACTGTGCTGTTTCACAAAAGTTCTGAACCTATATACTTTTTACTGACAGTATATTTTACATTATTTATCTTGTTATGTTTAGTCCCATCCTTCAGCTACCCTCAACCCCTCCCATCTATCTCTGAACACCATCCAGTCCCATCCTTCAGCTACCCTCAACCCCTCCCATCTATCTCTGAACACCATCCAGTCCCATCCTTCAGCTACCCTCAACCCCTCCCATCTATCTCTGAACACCATCCAGTCCCATCCTTCAGCTACCCTCAACCCCTCCCATCTATCTCTGAACACCATCCAGTCCCATCCTTCAGCTACTCTCAACCCCTCCCATCTATCTCTGAACACCATCCAGTCCCATCCTTCAGCTACCCTCAACCCCTCCCATCTATCTCTGAACACCATCCAGTCCCATCCTTCAGCTACCCTCAACCCCTCCCATCTATCTCTGAACACCATCCAGTCCCATCCTTCAGCTACTCTCAACCCCTCCCATCTATCTCTGAACACCATCCAGTCCCATCCTTCAGCTACCCTCAACCCCTCCCATCTATCTCTGAACACCATCCAGTCCCATCCTTCAGCTACCCTCAACCCCTCCCATCTATCTCTGAACACCATCCAGTCCCATCCTTCAGCTACCCTCAACCCCTCCCATCTATCTCTGAACACCATCCAGTCCCATCCTTCAGCTACCCTCAACCCCTCCCATCTATCTCTGAACACCATCCAGTCCCATCCTTCAGCTACCCTCAACGCCTCCCATCTATCTCTGAACACCATCCAGTCCCATCCTTCAGCTACCCTCAACCCCTCCCATCTATCTCTGAACACCATCCAGTCCCATCCTTCAGCTACCCTCAACCCCTCCCATCTATCTCTGAACACCATCCAGTCCCATCCTTCAGCTACCCTCAACCCCTCCCATCTATCTCTGAACACCATCCAGTCCCATCCTTCAGCTACCCTCAACCCCTCCCATCTATCTCTGAACACCATCCAGTCCCATCCTTCAGCTACCCTCAACCCCTCCCATCTCTCTCTGAACACCATCCAGTCCCATCCTTCAGCTACCCTCAACCCCTCCCATCTATCTCTGAACACCATCCAGTCCCATCCTTCAGCTACCCTCAACCCCTCCCATCTATCTCTGAACACCATCCAGTCCCATCCTTCAGCTACCCTCAACCCCTCCCATCTATCTCTGAACACCATCCAGTCCCATCCTTCAGCTACCCTCAACCCCTCCCATCTATCTCTGAACACCATCCAGTCCCATCCTTCAGCTACCCTCAACCCCTCCCATCTATCTCTGAACACCATCCAGTCCCATCCTTCAGCTACCCTCAACCCCTCCCATCTATCTCTGAACACCATCCAGTCCCATCCTTCAGCTACCCTCAACCCCTCCCATCTATCTCTGAACACCATCCAGTCCCATCCTTCAGCTACCCTCAACCCCTCCCATCTATCTCTGAACACCATCCAGTCCCATCCTTCAGCTACCCTCAACCCCTCCCATCTATCTCTGAACACCATCCAGTCCCATCCTTCAGCTACCCTCAACGCCTCCCATCTATCTCTGAACACCATCCAGTCCCATCCTTCAGCTACCCTCAACCCCTCCCATCTATCTCTGAACACCATCCAGTCCCATCCTTCAGCTACCCTCAACGCCTCCCATCTATCTCTGAACACCATCCAGTCCCATCCTTCAGCTACCCTCAACCCCTCCCATCTATCTCTGAACACCATCCAGTCCCATCCTTCAGCTACCCTCTGCCCCTCCCATCTATCTCTGAACACCATCCAGTCTCATCCTTCAGCTACCCTCAACCCCTCCCATCTATCTCTGAACACCATCCAGTCCCATCCTTCAGCTACCCTCAACCCCTCCCATCTATCTCTGAACACCATCCAGTCCCATCCTTCAGCTACCCTCAACCCCTCCCATCTATCTCTGAACACCATCCAGTCCCATCCTTCAGCTACCCTCAACGCCTCCCATCTATCTCTGAACACCATCCAGTCCCATCCTTCAGCTACCCTCAACCCCTCCCATCTATCTCTGAACACCATCCAGTCCCATCCTTCAGCTACCCTCAACGCCTCCCATCTATCTCTGAACACCATCCAGTCCCATCCTTCAGCTACCCTCAACCCCTCCCATCTATCTCTGAACACCATCCAGTCCCATCCTTCAGCTACCCTCTGCCCCTCCCATCTATCTCTGAACACCATCCAGTCTCATCCTTCAGCTACCCTCAACCCCTCCCATCTATCTCTGAACACCATCCAGTCCCATCCTTCAGCTACCCTCAACCCCTCCCATCTATCTCTGAACACCATCCAGTCCCATCCTTCAGCTACCCTCAACCCCTCCCATCTATCTCTGAACACCATCCAGTCCCATCCTTCAGCTACCCTCAACCCCTCCCATCTATCTCTGAACACCATCCAGTCCCATCCTTCAGCTACCCTCAACCCCTCCCATCTATCTCTGAACACCATCCAGTCCCATCCTTCAGCTACCCTCAACCCCTCCCATCTCTCTCTGAACACCATCCAGTCCCATCCTTCAGCTACCCTCAACCCCTCCCATCTCTCTCTGAACACCATCCAGTCCCATCCTTCAGCTACCCTCAACCCCTCCCATCTATCTCTGAACACCATCCAGTCCCATCCTTCAGCTACCCTCAACCCCTCCCATCTATCTCTGAACACCATCCAGTCCCATCCTTCAGCTACCCTCAACCCCTCCCATCTATCTCTGAACACCATCCAGTCCCATCCTTCAGCTACCCTCAACCCCTCCCATCTCTCTCTGAACACCATCCAGTCCCATCCTTCAGCTACCCTCAACCCCTCCCATCTATCTCTGAACACCATCCACTTTTCATTTTTAGCTGACATATATTTTTCAACTGTGCTGTGATGTTTCATTCTGAACTTTTCTTTTCTAATAGTTTCTACAGATTAAAGATAAACTTTTTTGCTAATATTATTATATTATTGATTGAAGGTGCTATTTGCAGAGTTATCTCCAGGTAAAGCTTGCAATTATTTTGCCATTCCTGAACCTGCGACCAAAATCTAGCTACATATGGACAGTACCAAAACAAATTATCTAATGATTCTGTATCTTCACAGCAAAATCTGCAGAGCTAGGAAGGTTGTATCCCCCATATATATAACATTCTATTGGTTGCAGAAATGTTGTATAATCATTTTAATTGAAAAGCTATTTAAAGTTTTGAATCTGGCATCCTTTTGTGTATCAGTTCATAAACCATATGCCATGGAATCGGAATATGGTATTTTGACGTCTATATTGCACAGCTGTCCATTTTTTGGTCCTTAAATGAAACTGGTATTTATTTTACCAATTTTGGTCTTTAATGCAGGGCTGACAGACAAGTTCCTTACTTTCTCTCCCTTCACTATCCTCTTTCATTTTTGCGGTAATACTGCAATTAGTAATACTGCAATTGGTTGTAATTTTGGGTAGAGCAGACATTTCCATATATTTTTGTTACCTGCATGTGTGACATAACACCACCAGTCATATTTATGATATAATTTACAAAGATTATACCATAGAAAATATAAAAAATCTCCAAAAATAACGTTTTTTTAATTAAAATCAATTAGTATATTTGGCTTTAACCATAATATTTGTTGTAATGTTACACTGAGCGTTTGAAAAATACAATCTATTGGAGAGAAAAATACTGAAAGGCTCAAATCCAGTAAAACCGTAAGTAAATAAGCACATTGGACACCAAAAATAATAGTCTAATGTTCTTATATTTTGTTGACTGAGACTGTCCACAGATCGTAAAGACCTCCTGCCTTCTCCGGCTACTCTGATAGCGAGTGTACCGCAGCATTAACCTTAATGCGTACAGCAGCACAAGTCTTACATTTGTGTTCTTTGTGTTGTTTATACAACTGGTACACAGGTGGGGAAGTTATGAAATGGGATTCTCTGAGCAAAAAGTTACTGTAAAAAAATGAACTGTGTCCTTTTCCGAAGGTCAAATGCAGAAACACAGAACCAGGTGGGTGTAGTTTTTCCCCAAATGCTCCCATTCCTCAGTCTTGTGGACCCTCCCTCCGGCCCAAGTTATGCAAGAGGATAATACAGTCCTGGCTACAGCACAGAGCCAACTCTCTCCCTCCTAGCAACCCAAGAGAGTCCAAAACGACCTAACTTAAACAGACCGATTTGAACAGTTACAAAGCACAGTTGATAAGGCGGCATGTAGCCTAGCGGATAAGTGTGTTGGGCTAGTAACCGAAAGGTTATTGGTTTGAATCCCCAAGCCGACTAGGTGAAAAATCTTTTGATGTGCTCTTAAGCAAGGCACATAACTCACATAACTCCTGTAAGTCCCTCTGGATAACAGTGTCTGCTAAATGACTATTTTGTATTTTTTCTGTATTTCTTAACACACTAATATGGAGGGAGAGGGTTGTAAACTCACTGCCTCAGCGTGAGATCACTCTGTAGGTAGGTGCTGCTGGTAAGAAAGTCTTAAAAAGTTAGTATTTGAAGGAAGCCAGGTACGTATGATGCAGACGGTGTTTGTGAGCTGTAATGATATTATTTTCCGTTTTCTGCTCAATTACCTTGATTTTTTTTTCATGTTTCTTATGATTTGACATTTTGAACCCCAATGTTTTTCTTTCTTTTGTATCACATCAGTTACAGAGACTATTTGTTTTCCGGTACCTTGTTTCAATTTGTGTTTCGCTTCCTCAAACTCTTGTTTTGGAATGAAAACATCATGTATTTCGTTGTTCTTGTCGCTTTAATTTCAAATGTTTTTGTCCCTGATTTGCACAATGTGGAATGCCTTTTTTCTATGAATTCATGTTTTTCATTTTCTCTCATTAAAGCACTATAACAGATTAATTACATTAGTAATTACATAATAATGAACTGGGCTTGTCACCAATGAGTCAGTGAATAATACTGTATTATTCTATTCACACGGAGGAGTGATGGTAGAATAAGAGGGATCTTGGCTTGAATTGAAAGGATGTCATCTATGTCCTCTTGTCTGCCTGACGCGGGGATGAGAAGTGAAACATTGTATCACTTCACTCTGCTAGTTGTAAGACCTCCGTGCATATTAGAACGCCCAGGCTTTCATTTTGATTTAGAAGTACACAGATGTGTAGTATTTAATATGTTTTGGAAGACCAATCCACACCGAAACCCAGCCGCTGTGTTGAATCGCTTTTATACAATTACAAATAAACCCAGACGCCCTTTATTTTTCATCCTTAAATCGATAGTGATAGTGTGCAGTGCAGGCCTGGACAGCCTAATATCAGATAGCTAGTTCCCTTGGTATCACACACGGGGCTGATAACTGACAGACCCCTTGGTGTGAGTCTGTGACATAGTCCCAGCTGTCAAAAGAACTGGCCCAGTTTCTCACAAGAGGCAGCCATTTTGCTTCATTATTACGCACGGTGTGTCATCCAGTCCCCCTTAACGCCTTTATTTTTTACATTTGCCTGACAAATCAGTGTTTCCGTTCCTTTACTTTTGTCTTGACATTTTTGTCTGTCCATGTTTCCCTTTGAGTTGGGTTTTTCCTTTTGTCATTTTCTTTATCTCTACCATCTTTTTGTTTGTTGTTTTTCACCCCTTTCCCCCTTCCTTCCTTCCTTCCTTCCTTCCTTCCTTCCTTCCTTCCTTCCTTCCTTCCTTCCTTCCTTCCTTCCTTCCTTCCTTCCTTCCTTCCTTCCTTCCTTCCTTCCTCCCACCTGACCAGAGCCCTCAGCCCCCCCTCAAGATGTTAAGTGCAGCAGCTCCAGCTCCACCTCCCTGCTGGTAAGTTGGCGCCCCCCGCCTGTGGAGAGCCAGAATGGCGCCCTGGCGGGGTACCTAGTGCGCTACCAGGTGGTGGGAGCCTCCGTTGAGGGTGGCAGTGCCGGGGAGCCCATGGAGGAGCCAGCCGTGCTGCCCAGTGATGGGAAGGTGCTGCTGCAGAAGCTGGAGAAGTGGACCCAGTACAGCGTCACCCTGGCCGCCTTCACTGAGATTGGGCCAGGCCCAGAGAGCGAGCCCCTGCTCTGCCGCACCGACGAGGATGGTACTTGAGCATGTTCCACCTGAAATACTGACAGTCTGTACACTTGTTATGAGGCAAAAACAATAACTGGGATGTTGACTTACTGTAGATGCACAACAATCTTCTTCTCAGATAATGGGCAATATCTCTACTACGGTATGATAAGGGCAGTAGCAGTAGTCAGCCATAAAATAACAATATAATGCCATTACTATAGCTTTTCCATATCCCTAAACAAAGGATAAATTCATACTTTCAATAACTTAGCTCAGTGGTTCAAATCAAGGACCCCCAGACATAATCGTTTAAATAAACATAGACAATACCCTTGGGAAATTGCAGCGTCATCGTTAAACCATTTCACCTCCCCTTCTACATGGAATTTATGATATAGCCGCCCCCATCTCATCTCCTTCTTCCTCTAGTCTATGGTGTTCAGCCATAAATGGTTATGGGCACGCCACACCTCAGGCTTTCATACGGTTGACCCTGTGTCACAGCACAGCCCACTGATGGGAGGCTACTCAGCCAACTGATGGCTCGCCATCTCCCACAATACAACAGTGCAAATGGGCCACAGTTTTATTAACCAGGAGCCCATTTGTCTCTGGAGGCCAGTGCGGTGCACAGTAAAAGGCAGGACGCCAAGACCTCACATAAAGGCTTTCCATTATGTCTGAGAGACAGGGGGTTCAACCGGAGACGTATTGGGAGGTCTGGCTGTGAGGGAGGGATGATGGCATTTTGTTGGCAGTAGCAGGTGTTGTTGTGTAGTGCTGTTTTGTGTGCTTGAAAGTTTTGTCCCGATAGTGTGTTGTTGGGGTGAGGAGGAGGTCACAGTTGATGTCTGCCAGTTTATCTGTCTGTCAGGGTACTACACTCTTGTAGTTTTGCCAGATAGATAAACCTATACATACAATATGAGTGTACTGTTCTGCAGCTGTTTTTTAACCCACAGTTCCCGGAGCTCCTCCTAGGCGGGTCGAGGTGGAGGTGCTCAACTCCACAGCGCTCAAGGTCATGTGGCGCTCCCTGTTGCCGGGGCGACAGCACGGCCAGATCCGTGGTTACCAGGTGCACTATGTGCGTGTGGAGAACGGGGAGTCGCGCGGCCTGCCCCTCATCAAGGACGTCATGCTTGCCGATGCCCAGGTATACCTAGCCCCCATTGGTCCACCAATCAAGCAATTCATTTGACCAAGCTGGCCTATGGAGTGCCACTATCTAATGACAAAATGGCACCGATAGATAGGGCAGTCGTGCTTCCAGCACCTAGGCAACTTTGCAGTATTTTGTTTAACAAGCATTTCACCACACCTGCAATAACATCTGCTTAACACGTGTATGTGACCAATAAAATGTGATTTGACTTGATGAGAGCCCAAGTGAAGATTAGCTCAAAGCTTATAAATAAAATATGTTTTATAGTGTAATATGAAAGTAATAGAGCGTTCTGTGGTAAATGCTACACATTACTTTTACAATATGTGCTAAAATGAGTACAATATGGCTGCTCTTTCCTCAGGTTTCTCTTTAGTCTCCTTGGTTTTTAATTTCATGTTTCAGCAATATTACTCTCCTCTGCCCACAAAAAAAATTATTGCACCTTCTTTATTTCACTTCCCCTCTTTTTATCAGTGCTGTATGACCCCCTTAATCTCAGTTACCCAGATGTCAAATTCTGTCACGAAAGGTTGTCATTTCCTGTTGTACTTCTGGGGGGATTGCCGTTAACAATTTTCATTACCTTTGTGCAAAGAAAGGAAGCGATGTCTCCTCCCTCGGAAGCGGAAACTCTCGGCCAAACCCCTCCCTTCCGCTAATTTATCATGGCCAAAAAGCACATTTTTGTTTTCATGTATTTTTACGAAACAACCTATTTTGACTCTGTGGCTGTGGAATCTAGTGGAAACCGTTCATCATCCGCACACAGGCCTGAAAATCACCACACCAGTTTAAGCACCGCCTTTGCCCAATCTTGATCTGTCCAAATAATCAAAAACGAAGACTCAAAACCAGGAACTACTGCTGCTCGTAATCACATAATTCTACGTCGGCCTTGACAGATTCACGCCGTTTCATCTGTCCACGAGAATCTGTCCATGAGAGATTAGACCCCCTTAAAGAGAACATCACTCCACGGCCCCGTGGAAATCTAATTAACATTAATTGTAAAAAATCCCCATCAAAATCAATCTGTTTAAGCTAGAGATGTCTGCAGAGCAGTGTTCATCAGACCATGAGACATCTTCTCACAAAAACGTCTGTAGCGTCCGAACGGTTTGGCCTAACTATTATGACCACTTTATGGAAATATGAGCCTCTCACAAACACAATGGTGTATCTCAAGGCACACGTCTAAAGTAGGTCTCTTTTGCCAACTTCTGTGTGTACCGACCAAACAGTGTGGGCGACACACAAATATGACCTATCTACAGAAAGGTGAGACACTCACGAACACGTTCTTTGCTCTAGGAATTCCACAAGTCTCACAAGACTCTTCTGAAGTATATATATATATATATATATATATATATATATACACACTACCATTCAAAAGTTTGGGGCCACTTAGAAATGTCCTTGTTTTTGAAAGAAAAGCACATTTTTGGCCCGTTAAAACAACATAAAAATGTATCAGAAACACAGTGTAGACCTGGTTAATGTTGTAAATGACTATTGTAGCTGTTTAGAAATCCAGCATCCCGGATTCGCCTCTTCACTGTTGACGTTGAGACTGGTGTTTTGCGGGTACTATTTAATGAAGCTGCCAGTTGAGGACTTGTGAGGTCGTCTTTCTCAAACTAGGCACTCTAATGTACTTGTCCTCTTGCTCAGTTGTGCCAGCACTCCTTCTCCTCTTTCTATTCTGGTTAGAGCCAGTTTGCACTGTTCTGTGAAGGGAGCAGTACACAGCGTTGTACGAGATCTTCAGTTTCTTGGTAATTTCTTGCATGGAATAGCCTTCATTTGTTAGAACAAGAATAGACTGACAAGTTTCAGAAGAAAGTTCTTTGTTTCTGGCCATTTTGAGCCTGTAATCGAACCCACAAATGCTGATACTCCAGATACTCAACTAGTCTAAAGAAGCCAGTTTTATTGCTTTTTTAATCAGGGCAAAATTCAAAATCAAACAGGGCTTAGACAGGGCTTAGACTCTAGAGGGATAAAGAGAACATCAGTCTTTTTGTCAGGGCTGTGTAGACCCCCCTTAAAGACAACATCAGTATTTTTGTCAGGGCTGTGTAGACCCCCCTTAAAGAGAACATCAGTCTTTTTGTCTGGGCATGAAAGGATTTCAGAGGAAATGGTCCTCCCTGAAAGCTAGAATTATAATGTAAGCCAGCACAATGGTAGGTTTTCACAAAGCTTCTGTCAAAACAAAACAGTGGAGAAAATGCAGAGAAAGTTGTTTCAATGGGCTGTGTTATTCTACTGTAAAGTACACCGCTAGGTCAACCAAAACAAAATTATAAACACACTAAATATTTATCCCCAGAACAGAAGTCTATTGACGTATCTATTCCACAAAGTTTCAAAGGAACATTCATGATGTGCTGTGTGTGTGTGTGTGTGGTCTCTTCTTTCACAGGTCTCTGATGTGCTGTGTGTGTGTGGTCTCTCATTTAACAGGTCTCTGATGTGCTGTGTGTGTGTGGTTTCTACTTTTACAGGTCTCTGATGTGCTGTGTGTGTGGTCTCTTCTTTCACAGGTCTCTGATGTGCTGTGTGTGTGGTCTCTTCTTTCATAGGTCTCAGATGTGCTGTGTGTGTGTGTGGTCTCTCCTTTCACAGGTCTCTGATGTGCTGTGTGTGTGTGGTCTCTGCTTTCACAGGTCTCTGATGTGCTGTGTGTGTGGTCTCTTCTTTGACAGGTCTCTGGTGTGCTGTGTGTGTGTGGTCTCTTCTTTCACAGGTCTCTGATGTGCTGTGTGTATGTGGTCTTTTCTTTCACAGGTCTCTCTTTTAAAAGAGATTGCATATCAATGAGAATAAGCTGTATAAATAAAGGTTTAAAAAAATGAACGCATTATGACAGGCTGCTGACAAATATGAACGCTTCAGCCAATGATTAGATATTTTAGTAGTCCAGGTAATGCACTTAAAGAAAAACAATTTTCCCCAAATTCGTGATATCCGATTGGTAGTTACAGTCTTGTCCCATTGCTGCAACTCCCGTACGGACTCGGGAGACACGAAGGTCGAGAGCTGTGCTTCCTCCAAAATACAACCTCGCCAAGCTGCGCTTCTTCTTGACACAATGCTCATCTTAACCCAGAAGCCAGCCACACCAATGTGTAAGAGTAAACACCGTACACCTGGCGACCGTGTCAACATGCACTGCGCCCGGCCCGCCAAAGGAGTTGCTAGAGCGAGATGGGACAAGGACATCCCGAGCCGGCCAAATCTTTCCCTAACCTGGACGACGCTGGGCCAATTGTGCGCCACCTCATGGGTCTCCCGTATCTGTAGTGACGCAGCTAGCACTGCGATGCCTTAGACTGCTGCGCCACTCGGGAGGCCCCCAAGTAATGCACTGTTATGAAAATAGATACAGTAACCTCCTAAAAAAAATATAAACAGACAGCCCCCATAGACTTCAGTTCACACCTCTTCCCCTTGCCTCAGTTGCACTCCCTAGCACAGACTAGCTTTCCTCTAGCCCTCTCTGGCCTGGCACGTACACAACACCCTGCTTCTGTGCTCTCACCCTCTTCTCTACCACCTATCAACATGCTGCCCCTCTCTTGAGTTTCTCTTCCTCCCTCTCTCTCTCTCTCTCTCTCTTTTAACAAATCTTTCTCTTTCTCTCCTGCACTCTCCTCTATATGGGGGGGTAGTGGGAAACAGACGATACAGCCGAATATGTGAGTATATATATGGAGTCGCTAGAGTGCTATGGTACAGTGTGGGGGGGGGGGGGGGGGGGGGATAAAGGGGGGGGGGGGGATAAAAAGCACTGTGTATTGCATCACCCTAGCTCTTTTCACATCTATAAGAAAGACAGGGTTTACATCAGCCTATTCAGTAGAGCTTTGATATTATGGTGCTTTATCAGTAATGCCCTAGCACTGTATGTTATGAACAGGCTCTCAAGTTAGCCCTACCCATCTCCAGTATTGATGTCCTAGAGCAGGGGTGTCAAACATATGGCCTGCGAGGGGTCTGAGTAAAAACAAATGATTGTCCCCTGTGATGAAATCGGAGCGGGGACTATGGATTTGTCTCCGTCCGTTCGTCCGGTAGTTAGTCACAGACACCTCTGGCCCGATTTTTACGAAACTTGGGTGAATGATACATGTTGCTATAGAGATCCAGCATTTAGAAAATGACACTGATTGGCCCAAGGGGAATCTATAGTAATCAATTGAAATTCCAAATTTTGAGCATATCTGTCCCGTTTGAGCTTGAATTGTTGTTACATATATAGTCTTTTCACTCTGCCAGCTAACTAACATCGAAGCGAAAGTCAGACAGTCAGGGAGCATTGAAAATCCCAAAGGCCATGTATAAAAAACAATTTCTTTGCTAATTTTGACGGCGAGGAAATATAATACATTTTAAGTGCGGCCCTCCAGATCTCAGTGAAGACCGAATGTGGCCCTCCAGATCTCAGTGAAGACCGAATGTGGCCCTCCAGATCTCAGTGAAGACCGACTGTGGCCCTCCAGATCTCAGTGAAGACCGAATGTGGCCCTCCAGATCTCAGTGAAGACCGACTGTGGCCCTCCAGATCTCAGTGAAGACCGAATGTGGCCCTCCAGATCTCAGTGAAGACCGACTGTGGCCCTCCAGATCTCAGTGAAGACCGAATGTGGCCCTCCAGATCTCAGTGAAGACCGAATGTGGCCCTCCAGATCTCAGTGAAGACCGAATGTGGCCCTCCAGATCTCAGTGAAGACCGAATGTGGCCCTCCAGATCTCAGTGAAGACCGAATGTGGCCCTCCAGATCTCAGTGAAGACCGAATGTGGCCCTCCAGATCTCAGTGAAGACCGACTGTGGCCCTCCAGATCTCAGTGAAGACCGACTGTGGCCCTCCAGATCTCAGTGAAGACCGACTGTGGCCCTCCAGATCTCAGTGAAGACCGACTGTGGCCCTCCAGATCTCAGTGAAGACCGACTGTGGCCCTCTAGATCTCAGTGAAGACCGACTGTGGCCCTCTAGATCTCAGTGAAGACCGACTGTGGCCCTCCAGATCTCAGTGAAGATTGAATGTGGCCCTCCAGATCTCAGTGAAGATTGAATGTGGCCAACAGAGCAATATGAGTTTGACACCCCTGTCCTAGATAGAGTAAAGGCTAATTAGCTGTGCGGCTGATGAGAAGGTGGCTGATGCAATATCTGTCTGCTGCTTCTCCCTGTGACTGGACTGCTTAATCATGCGACTTTGTGCTACTTTGTGTCATGTCGTGTTGTCATGGTGTTGTGTTGTGTTGTCATGGTGTTATCTCGTGTTGTGATGGTGTTGTGATGGTGTTGTGTCGTGTTGTCCTGGTGTTGTGTTGTGTTGTCATGGTGTTGTGTAATGTTGACATGGTGTTGTGTTGTGTTGTGTTGTCATGGTGTTATCTCGTGTTGTGATGGTGTTGTGATGGTGTTGTGTCGTGTTGTCCTGGTGTTGTGTTGTGTTGTCATGGTGTTGTGTAATGTTGTCATGGTGTTGTGTTGTGTTGTGTTGTCATGGTGTTATCTCGTGTTGTGATGGTGTTGTGTCGTGTTGTGATGGTGTCGTGTTGTGATGGTGTTGTGTCGTGTTGTCCTGGTGTTGTGTTGTCATGGTGTTGTGTAATGTTGTCATGGTGTTGTGTTGTGTTGTCATGGTGTTATCTCGTGTTGTGATGGTGTTGTGTCGTGTTGTCCTGGTGTTGTGTTGTCATGGTGTTGTGTAATGTTGTGATGGTGTTGTGTCGTGTTGTCATGGTGTTGTGTTGTCATGGTGTTATCTCGTGTTGTGATGGTGTCGTGTTGTCATGGTGTCGTGTTGTGATGGTGTGTGTTGTTTTATTTTTTTTCTTTGGTGGTGCCCTGCCTAGATTTAGTGTGAAATATCAATGATTGCCACCCCCTTTTATTTAATTCACAGTGTTATTGCACTTGCATGGTATATATGATATGGATGCCGCCATCTTCCCTGTGAAAACAGAAGAGACTGTATGTCCCCCCCTAATCCTCTGCTGACCTCTCCATCTCTCAGCCAACCAGTCTGAAAACCTCCTGCATTCATTTAGCTAGCCAGGCACCTCTACTGAAAGATTTATCAGCATTGATCAAAGCCTCCTCTCTCAAGAGAACCAGACAAAATAACGTCTGACCTGAAAACTGCACTGACCAGTCAGCCAGCCAGAATGCATGCATACATTGATTATTAATTTCAGTTGTTTTGTGAGTGTAGCTTGGCTAATGCCTCAGACAATGTAGGTTAAACATTTTATCCAGAGGTAAAAAGCAGCAGGACACAATAAATGGTAAAAGAAGGTGGTTGGCTGCAGAGGTGATGATGGTCACATGTTTTGACCGGTGTTCTGATACATTTAGTCTACTTCCTGTTTCCTACAGGAAATGGTCATCGGAGGGCTACAGTCGGACACCACCTACTCCATCACAGTAGCTGCGTACACCACGAAGGGAGATGGAGCACGCAGCAAACCCAAACTGGTGGTAACCAAAGGAGCAGGTCAGTCTTTAATTTTATTGTAGCTCATTACCATGCATTAGTACCGCATTATAATGCATTACAACTGCAGGCCTTAAGTAAATTGTTACCTTGCCTATATTGGAAAGAATTCTACCAATCCAATATTTATCGATGAAACGGTTGTGGGTTTATTAAAATTAAAATTATTAAAACTTCCCCTCCCACTCTCTTTTGAAAGACAGAAACCATCCTATTTCGATTCGACCTGTTTGTTGTTGTGTTGCCGCTGGAGAGGAAGTTTGGATGTTTGGAATTGGATAGGGCACTGAAGATAATCTATAAATGTTCAGCAAGCTATCCACAGACGGAATGGCGGATGACAGGAAATAGTAGTAAACATTGTTTTTGGCAGATTTGGTTCTTCAAATCAAATCAAATCAAATGTATTTATATAGCCCTTTGTACATCAGCTGATATCTCAAAGTGCTGTACAGAAACCCAGCCTAAAACCGCAAACAGCATGCAATGCAGGTGTAGAAGCACGGTGGCTAGGAAAAACTCCCTAGAAAGGCCAAAACCTAGGAAGAAACCTAGAGAGGAACCAGGCTATGAGGGGTGGCCAGTCCTCTTCTGGCTGTGCCGGGTGGAGATTATAACAGAACATGGCCAAGATGTTCAAATGTTCATAAATGACCAGCATGGTCAAATAATAATAATCACAGTAGTTGTCGAGAGTGCCGCAAGTCAGCACCTCAGGAGTAAATGTCAGTTGGCTTTTCATAGCCGATCATGAAGAGTATCTCTACCACTCCTGCTGTCTCTAGAGAGTTGAAAACAGCAGGTCTGGGACAGGTAGCACATCCGGTGAACAGGTCAGGATTCCATACCCGCATGCAGAACAGTTGAAACTGGAGCAGCAGCACGACCAGGTGGATTGGGGACAGCAAGGAGTCATCATGCCAGGTAGTCCTGAGGCATGGTCCAAGGGCTCAGGTCCTCAGAGAGAAAGAGAGAATTAGAGAGAGCATACTTAAGTTCACACAGGACACCGGATAAGACAGGAGAAGTACTCCAGATATAACAAACTGACCCTAGCCCCCCGACACATAAACTACTGCAGCATAAATACTGGAGGCTGAGACAGGAGGGGTCAGGAGACACTGTGGCCCCATCCGATGATACCCCCGGACAGGGCCAAACAGGTTATTCCGTTGCCATTCAGGCCCGAGGCTTGTGGATTACTGCTTGAGGCCTTATTCAGACATCAGAAACGTTCTTTCTCTCTTTATAATGCTACACTCAGACTTCAGAGTCTCTTTCTTTCTCTCTTTATAATGCTACACTCAGACTTCAGAGTCTCTCTTTCTCCCTCTTTTCCTCTCTCTTAAACACCAGTCTCCAAGCCAACGTTAACCAGGTCACTTGAGCCTCATAAGAATCCGAAAGCTTAGCTACCGTGAACACGGCCAATACCTGCAAGACTAGAGAGCCGTGAAAGCATTTACGGGGCCGCCAGAGCTAAGATATGAGGCTCTTTTGTGAATGCATCCACGCTAGTCTGCTTCGGGGCCTTCAAACATCCAATAGAAAACAAACTAGAAAGCAGACTCACACACACACCTCTTTTGACAGGTCGTGATCTTGACAGGTGTGCCTATCACTGGTATCAGACAGTATGACGGACGACAAAGGGCCCTGGTACTGTCACTTCTCTCCTCCCTCGCTTGTCGGCCTGCGCTGACTGATACGCCAGTCTCTCTCATACCATCCATCCCTCCCTTAAATCCAATCCCCCTTTCGCTTTTCATTACTGAAATGCGGAAAAGAGACCAAAATAAATAAATGAGCGTGAGGCAGACAAAAAAGGGACGAAGAGAAGCCTCAGCCCCTTCGGAGGTAAAAAGTACTTCCAACTCCCCTTTCATGTGACAGTGGAGCTACCAGATTCCAGTTCTGCCATGGGGCTCAGTCAAATCGTGGCCCAGACGGTTGCCATGGTTCTCCCAGGCCCATTTCAGGGAGACATTGTGCTTTCAGACAAGTTAAGCCCTTGCCTTGTGCTATTGATAAGGCAGAGGCACAGACAGGAATGTCACACACACACACACATACACATACACACACACACACACACACACACATACACACACACACACACATACACACATACACACACACAGAGAGACTATTTTTTTTATCTTTCAGAAAGGCAACCAGACTTAAGACAGCAAAATAAAGAAATTCCAAGTTGTTGGAAGTATGGCTTTGTCAAACTCTTAAGTCTTTGTTCAATAGATAATGCCTCAACCTAAAACATTGTGAAAATCGAGGATAGAATAATTTCATCAAACTCAAAGTGCAGCCGGCTACTTTTGCTGTAGGTGTTGGAGTCTAGGTTTGACGCAGTCTTCAGTCTTCGTGCATTATTTAGCTTCCATTGTGTTTCAATGTGTTCCTTTTTTACTAAGTAATAACAGTTTGTTTCCTAGAACTTGGTGTTGTGTGATATTCAAATCGCTTTCAGGGCTCTTAAATATTTAAGAACCTTCATGGTCGAACGTGAGGTTAATTACTTTGAAAGAAAGGACCAGACATTTGCATCCAATTGGTTTGAAATTAATGGTGAAGTGTGAGATGTGATTGATAAAAATAAAAAAAAATAAAAGCAAGCTCTTACCTACAACCGATTTAAGAATATTCCAATCCCTAACTATTAAGAACAACTATCTATTTCTAACACTGACATTAAGACTGTAATCCATACTACACTGTCAACCATACAGAAGGACAGTCCATTAACTCCATTAACATTCCAAGGCCACCAAGGTCCACTTCCCCTCCCGCTCTAATAGTCAGAAATGTTCATTAGTCCTCGTCCCTTGGTCTTTCCCCCTCCTCCTCTGCATCTTCCCATCCCTTCCCCATTCTGCCTGGGCGGTATAGAGAAGCCGAGAATACTCTGGGAATACCCCGGAATACTCTGGGAAGAAACCGTCTGGACACCACTAGCCTCCACAGACCCCCTGGCTGTCCCTTCTCCTGTTTGGTTACGTAGCGCTGGTGGCTGGCGGGGCCAATAAGCTTGTAGCATATTTATGACTTTCCTTCTACTGTCCTGATTTCTTCTGTATTTTTATAAGATATAGAAATAGTCCTTAAAATAGGTGTTAAGTTAAAGCTGGTATCCTTAATGGTGAAACTACCACGTCCGTTTGGGATATTACGACAACAAAGGTTACAAACAATGAACCCTGTTTTTTTTCCTCGGACATCATTGCACCCGCGATAGAGGAATATAAATATGGGTTGGCAATGGATTACGAAAGACCTTTGCTGTCAAAATAGCTGTGCATCTCTCAGCGTGGCCGAGGCGATTATTCATCACCACAGCTAAATTAGGTATATGTGGGGAGGCATTTTCAATTATGTTTGCCCTCTTCCGCTGGTCCGCTCATGCCCCCTTTGCCACCGATATCAATTGCGTGCGAAAATGCAGCCAAGCATTTATGGAGTGCCTTAGACAACGCCTCGCAGGCCAGTACAGTAGAGTGAGATGGACCCACGACCCCTGATATATCTTCCTGGAAATTGTAACCGCAGGTTAATGCCTTACATGGTTGAATCTATTTAAAAAATAATAAAATCTTGTTTGGCTCACAGACACACTATTATAGAAACTCGTACATCAGTGGCTATACGAGTACGGGCTCATTGTAATGACTGGAATGGCATTAATGAAAAGGTACCAAACACATGGGAACCACATTATTCCATTCCAGTCATAATTTTTTTTTTTTACCTTTATTTTACCAGGCAAGTCAGTTAAGAACAAATTCTTATTTTCAATAATGGCCTAGGAACAGTGGGTTAACTGCCTGGTTCAGGGGCAGAATGACAGAATTGTACCTTGTCAGCTCTGGGATTTGAACTTGAAACCTTTCGGTTACTAGCCCAACACTTTAACCACTAGGCTACCCTGCTGTCCCAATGAGCCTGTCCTCCTATAGCTCATCCCAAACCAGCCTCCACTGACGTACATTATTACTTGTCTAGAGGGAGAGAGAGAGAGAGAACAGCGACCGTTAAAGCTGGTCCTGATGGGAAATGTGCCTCCGGCTCCACTGGGAGTGATTGAGAGAGGCTGAGTGGATAGGAATGGAGTGACAGAGGGAGGAGGGGAGGAGGAAAGAGGGAGACAATCAAGGTGTCCACAATCCCCCACTCCTCCCTCGCTGTCCCCTCTTTGCGGCAGAAGGCTCCCGGTTCTCTGTCACCTTCAACACGGGGAACTGTCATTATCACATCCTCCCTCCTCCTCTTCCTCTCTCCATCCTCCAGTTTTCCCTTAGCACCAATCAGCTTGGTCAATTAACCCCACCGACCCTTACCTCTCCATTAACAGTAGTCCCTGGCCTATCATGTAAACACACACCTCAGTGCTATTATCTCTGATGTCCTCATTGAGGCTTTCTAAGCAGTAGATGTGAGAGGAGGGAGAGTCAAGTTTAAACAAGACAGGCTAGTTGTGGGGCTGAGCTATAGTTTGTTAGCGGGGAGTAATGAACACATTCATCTCACTGCTGTTTGGAGGCTGCTATTCCATTACTGCTCCAACTAATTAACCCCTGCCCACAACAGGCCTATTCAAAAGAGAAATAAATAATAAGAGTGGAGGAACAAGAGGGTACAAAGGGGAAGGGGTATAACGGAGAGAGGGGTAGTGGAGTAGTAGGGTAGTGGAGTAGTAGGGTAGTGGAGTATTAGGGTAATGGAGTAGTGGAGTAGTAGAGTAGTGTAGTAGTGGAGTCGTGTAGTAGTGGAGTACTAGGGTAGTGGAGTAGTGGGGTAGTGGAGTAGTATAGTAGTGGAGTAGTATAGTGGTGGGGTAGTGGAGTAGTATAGTAGTAGGGTAGTAGGGAATTATAGTAGTGGAGTAGTATAGTAGTGAAGTAGTATAGTAGTGTAGTAGTGGAGTAGTGGAGTAGTATAGTGTTGGGGTAGTGGAGCATTATAGTAGTAGGGTAGTGGGGAATTATAGTAGTGGAGTAGTTTAGTAGTGGGGAAGTGGAGCAGTATAGTAGCAGGGCAGTGTGGTGTAGTGTAGTAGTATAGTAGTGGAGTAGTGTGGTAGTGGAGTAGTATAGTAGTAGGGTAGTGGAGGAGGATAGTAGTGGAGTAGCGGGGTAGTATAGTAGTGGGGTAGTGGATGAGTATAGTAGTGGAGTAGCAGAGTAGTATAGTAGTGGGGTAGTAGGGTAGTGGAGTTGTATAGTAGTAGGGCAGTGGAGGATGATAGTAGTGGAGTAGTGGGGTAGTGGATGAGTATAGTAGTGGAGTAGCAGGGTAGTATAGTAGTGGGGTAGTGGATGAGTATAGTAGTGGAGTAGCAGGGTAGTATAGTAGTAGGGTAGTGGAGTTGTATAGTAGTAGGGCAGTGGAAAATTATAGTAGTATAGTAGCGGGGCATTGGAGTTGTATAGTTGTAAAGTTGTGGAATAGTATAGTAGTGGAGTAGTATAGTAATAGGGTAGTAGAGTACTATAGTAGTGAAGTAGTATAGTAGTGGAGTAGTGGGGTAGTGGAGTAGTGTAGTAGTGTAGTAGTGGGGTAGTGGAGTAGTATAGTAGTGGAGTAGTGGAGTAGTTGGGTAGTGGGGTAGTGTAGTAGTGGGGTAGTGTAGTAGTGGGGTAGTGGAGTAGTATAGTAGTATATTAGTAGGGTAGTGGAGTAGTATAGTAGTGGAGTAGTGGAGTAGTTGGGTAGTGGGGTAGTGTAGTAGTGGGGTAGTGGGGTAGTGTAGTAGTGGGGTAGTGTAGTAGTGGGGTAGTGGAGTAGTATAGTAGTATATTAGTAGGGTAGTGGAGTAGTATAGTAGTGGAGTAGTGGAGTAGTTGGGTAGTGGGGTAGTGTAGTAGTGGGGTAGTGGGGTAGTGTAGTAGTGGGGTAGTGTAGTAGTGGGGTAGTGGAGTAGTATAGTAGTATATTAGTAGGGTAGTGGAGTAGTATAGTAGTGGAGTAGTTGGGTAGTGGGGTAGTGTAGTAGTGGAGTAGTGGGGTAGTGGAGTAGTGGGGTAGTATAGTAGTGGAGTAGTGGGGTAGTATAGTAGTGGGGTAGTATAGTAGTGGAGTAGTTGGGTAGTGGGGTAGTGTAGTAGTGGGGTAGTGTAGTAGTGGAGTAGTGGGGTAGTGGAGTAGTGGGGTAGTATAGTAGTGGAGTAGTGGGGTAGTATAGTAGTGGGGTAGTATAGTAGTGGAGTAGTGGGGTAGTATAGTAGTGGGGTAGTATAGTAGTGGAGTAGTTGGGTAGTGGGGTAGTGTAGTAGTGGGGTAGTGTAGTAGTGGAGTAGTGGGGTAGTGGAGTAGTGGGGTAGTATAGTAGTGGAGTAGTGTAGTAGTGGGGTAGTATAGTAGTGGAGTAGTGGGGTAGTGGAGTAGTGTAGTAGTGTAGTAGTGGAGTAGTGGAGTAGTAGAGTAGTGTAGTAGTGGAGTAGTATAGTAGTGGAGTAGTGGAGTAGTTGGGTAGTGGGGTAGTGTAGTAGTGGGGTAGTGTAGTAGTGGAGTAGTGGGGTAGTGGAGTAGTATAGTAGTAGGGTAGTAGGGTAGTGGAGTAGTGGAGTTGTAGGTTAGTGGAGTAGTATAGTAGTGGAGTACAGTGGTAGTGGAGTAGAGGGGTAGTGGAGGCATGGGGAAGTATAATCGTTTGGTATTAAAATAGTGGATTAGTGGGGAAAGATTTTAGAGGAGTAGTGAGGTAGAGGGGTAGTATAGTAGAAGGGTAGTGGAGTAATGGGGTAGTATAGTAGAGAGGTAGTGGGGTAGTGGATTATTTTTGTAGTGGAGTAGGCTACTAGTGGGGTAGGTTAGTAGTGGAGGAATGGAGTAATAAAGTAGTGGGGTAGTGGATGAGTGGGATAGTATAGTAGTGGAGTCATATAGTAGTATATCAGTGGAGTATTATAGTAGTGGATTAGTGGGGTAGTGTTGTAGTGGGTCCGTATAGTAGTGGGGCAGTGTATTATTGCGGTAGTGTATTATACTAGTGTAATAGTATTGTAGTAACGTAGTATTGTAGTGGAATATTATACTAGTGGAGTGGTATAGTGGTGGAGTAGTGGAGTAGTATAGTAGTGGAGTAGTGTAGTAGTGGATTAGTGTAGTAGTAGATTAGTACAGTAGTGGGGTAGTATAGTAATGGATTGGTATAATCGTGTGGTATTATATGTAGTGTATTACTGGGATCGTATAGTAGTTTAGTAGTGGAGTAGTGGGGTAGTGGAGTAGTATAGTAGTGGGGTAGTGGAGTGGTGGGGTAGTGGATTAGTAGGGTTGTATAGTAGTGGAGTAGTATAGTAGTGGAGTAGTGGCTTATTAGATTAGTATTTTAGTGGATTAGTGGGCAGTATATTAATGAGGTAGTGGAGTAGTATAGTAGTGGATTAGTGGAGTAGTATAGCAGTGAGGTGGTATAATAGTGGAGTAGTGGGGTATTGGGGTCGTGGAGTAGTGGAGTAGTATAGCAGTGGAGTAGTATAGTAGTGGATTAGTGGAGTAGTATAGTAGTGGAGTAGTGGGGTATTGGGGTCGTGGAGTAGTATAGCAGTGGAGTTTTGGAATCAGTGGAGTAGTATAGTAGTGGGGTATTGGGGTCGTAGAGTAGTGGAGTAGTATAGCAGTGGAGTAGTATAGTAGTGGGGTAGTATACTAGTGGGGTCGTGGGGTAATGGAGTAGTGGATTAGTGGGGTTGTATAGTTGTGGAATAGTAAAGTAGTGTAGTAGTATAGTAGAGGATTAGTGGAGTATTGGAGTAGTATAGTGGTAGAGTAGTAAGTTAGTGGAGTAGAATGTGTTTAGAGTATTGGTGTAGTGAGCTAGTATAATGGTGGATTAGTGAGTTAGCATAGTCGTGGAGTAATGCTGTAGTACAGTGATGTAGTTGTATAGTAGTATAGTGGTGGTCTAGTGGAGTAATGGAATAGTATAGCAGTGTAGTGGTGGAGTAGTATAATAGTGGAATAGTGAGGTAGTATAGTGGTGGGGTATTGGAGTAGTATAGTAATGTAGTATAGGAGTGGAGTGGTATAGTAGTGAGATAGTATAGTGGTGAGGTAGTATAGTAGTGTATTGTTGTAATAGTGGTGTTGTTTAGTAGTGGGGTAGGTGTGTGTTACGAAGTGTCTAAGCATGTCTGTACTAGACTGCACACATAATTCTGTCTGCAGAAATTCACACACTCACTGTGGTGTTACTGACACTGTAGTGTTGCTGTCAATTCCCATTTGTACTCACTACTCAGCCAATGCCGAAATGAATTGAATATCAATTCATCAATAGGAGAAATAGGTCATTATGTTTCCTGACAGGACCTTTGAACCTGGAATTGAATTATCTGAATTGACTTGAGTCAAAATAAAAAGACAGAAATATATAGAAGGTCTACTTGTCCAACATTATGCCGTTGAAGGTGTAACCCAGTCACTGAAAATATTGTTTTTAGTAGTCTCAGTTTATACTGACTCTGTCGATGCCTAACCTTTTGCCCAGGTCTGTTAAAAACCAATGTTCACCCCAGTAAAAGGCTCTCTATAGTGAAGAAAATATGTTTTTTTCCGATACAAAACATACGCATACGAGCAGCCTTCATATTCTGCAGAATGGGAAAGGGAGAGAGCACTGTACATTTCCAGCACAGTCTATTATTACTTATTGACATAGCTAGATGTACAAACCACAAACCGTACTCTCTCTTCAAAAACACACCTTGTAACCTTTTAGAGAAAAATATAGATGAATAAAAGTTTTGTTTGTTTGCCTTCTCCACAGTGCCTGGGCCACCCTCTCTGTCGGTGGCTCAGGATTCAGAGACGTCGGCCGTGGTGTGCTGGGACGCACCCGATGTTATGATCCCTGGCATGGGGCTGCAGGGTTACCGGCTTCAGTTTGGCCGCAAAGACGTGTCCCCCCTGGCTAGTCTGGAGTTCACCCCCCAGGAGAGGCAGTACACGGTGGCTAGTGTCCACCGCGGTGCCACCTACCTCTTCAAAGTCCAGGCCAAGAGTCGGGGGGGCTTCGGTGAGGAGGCGACAGCCGAACTGCAGGTGCCCGAACACACACCCCAGGGGTACCCCCAAATCAGAGAAACCTCCAACGTGACCTGCTGCTCGGTGGAATTGTCATGGTCGCCCCCGGTGCTGGCAGAGCGCAACGGGGATATCACAGAGTACACGCTAGCATACCAGGAGACGGGCTTGGGGGGCACGCCCCGGGAACTCAGCCTGCCCGCAAGCCAGTCCACCTACGTGCTCAACAGCCTCAAACCCAACTCGGCGTACGACGTGAAAATACGCGCACACACGAGTGTAGGTCCAGGGCCCTACAGCCCGCCGATCCAGTATCGGACAGTGGCGTTTGAGACAGGTAGGGCTTGCCTGTTTCTCTCCCGACCCGGGGGGAAAAACAAACAAAAATAACAACAAGCGACAACACAAAAATGAAAACAACTCCCCCTCCAATCACCTTCACTTCTTCTCCACGACAAAAATCCTAGAACCTAAAAATGTTTGCGGGGAACACTCACTTCACTAACCCAAAGGTAAAACCAGTCAGTAAGTTACAGTCAGTCAGTTTGAAAAAGGGGAGGAGCTGCTGCGTTCAAGGTAAGTGCAAGTCGGTCAGACAGCTTGTCAGACTCCTCGCTGCCCTTTGCAGCCAGGCACACTCACACAGCTAATGCAACCTGACACTCACACACCCCCTAGTTTGCACAACAACAAAAAAGAAGCAGGACCTCTGTGTTTAAGTCACTCAAAGACTTTGTTTTCAGTCCATTTAGGTTAGCAAGAGCAAGATTTTGGTTCTTTATTTTCTTTGTTTTTCAGTTTGTTTTGAGTCCCTCCCCCACTCTGTTCCCTCCCCTTGTCACATTATGGGATGGGCGTGCAGCATGGCGTCCCCCTGATGCACTGCTAATGACTGTGGGCATGCTGTGTTTGGGTTTGTCTTTGTGCCCGCTGGGCAGCATGTCGTGGGCAGTGCCAACCCAGGCTCAGAGCGCCAAAGAACCGGTTTCCGCCACAACCACGAGGGTCAACGACTCCTGGTTTTCACTGGGATGGGGTATTGTCTTGTAGAAAGATGTGGTGTGCAGAAATGGGTTGGCACTGCCCTGGTGGCCAGCCAGCGGGCATGTCCGTGCCCCATGGGTCCGTCTGTGCGCCATGGGTCTCCGGTGCTATGTGTCTAACCAATAGAGTTGCCCCCTTCACAGCCTATCACAGCACGGCTCATGGCCCGCTCAACACTCCAATCCAGAGGAGGATTGGAAAAGGAAAACAACAAAAACGACCTACTCTTTTATTTCTAATCTCTCTCTCCCTTCTCACTTCCCCAGCTCTCCAAACTAAACACATCCTCTCTGTTTTTGTCGTGTTCCTTTTTCTTCTGCTTTCTGTTCTCTCTCACAACAGATGTACCAAAGAACTTCACGGTGAAGTGGGT